>NW_009188116.1:0-101631 GCF_000690835.1 Fulmarus glacialis
GCCGCGGTGCCAGGGTGCCGGCAAGCACGGCCCCCGCCCTGCCTTATTAGCTTGTCAGGGTTTATCTCGTTAAGTTGTGCAGGACGTTACTCACATGACGAGGCACGGGCAAACTCTGGGGAGGGCTTAATCCCCAGAAGTTGCTGTCAAAAAACAACAACAACAACAAAAAATTTAAAAAAAAAAAGAAAAAGAAAAAAAGAGAAGGACCGCGTTTCGGGTTTTAACCGATCATTTGTTGAGCATCTGCGGACACTGCTGCTCTGCTCACGCAGGCTTGCCAGGGGAATGCTGTTTTAAAGACAACGGAGCGCTTTCCAAGCGCAGGCTAACGTCCTTTCTCCCCTCTGGAAGAGGTGAGAGCCGTGCCCTCCCTGCAGCGGGGCGGAAGGGGCACGGCGGAGGGGCCGATCCTGAGCTCCTCAGGCAAAACTTCCAGCTGAAGCAGGACCGAGTTCCCAGCCGACAGCAATTCCCCCCTCTCTAATGAGTCGCCTCTGCTAATAAATGATGCCTTTGCTCAGGTTCCTCAGCGGTCTGCAGCTGAGTCCGAGAGAATTTGATCCTTTATTTGAAGATGTGTTTTAATAAAACTGCTATAACCTTGGCATTTTATTAGGAGGTTATTGTTTCCAAATTAATACCTAATCTATGAAAAACGCCTATCCTACCAAACTAGATTCACCTCCATGCACTCCTTTCTTCATTTACATGCATTTTACAACTAAGATCCTAGCTCTACATTTCCCTGAATCATCAGACTATTAATTTGCTGGGGAGCTAGCTGTTTCATCCAGATGGATATAATTCTGAATAAACTCAGAAGAAATGCAAAAACATATGCTTTTCTGTCATTTTCTTCCCTCCCCCACCCCCCCTTTTTTCCCTTTCCTTAGTCGCTCTGTGTTGAGCAACGCCTTCTGAAACTTCATTATCTAAAAGGCAGACCTAGAGGGCAGGGACTTTGGGAGTAGTTGCCTTTTATTCTGAAACTTTCTAAACTTAGAGCAGGGTTGACCATGTCCTCAAATCTGCACCTTCCAGGAGGAAATGAATGATGTGCCAGACACTTCACTTCTAGTCAAAAAATATAAACCAAATGCTGTAAGGTTCGGAATTCTTTCTCAGGCCCATTTTCTGTGCACATTTTGGTCACCTCAGAAGTTGATAAAAACCCTACACAGATGTTACTCTGTATCTCTTTCTCCATTTTATTTCAAGTAGATTTTACTAACAATTCATAGCAAAAAAACGGACAGCCACCCCGACAGGATACCTTTGCAGGTTGCAGGCCAAGCAAGCTCAAACAGCTCACATGTTAGAAATAAACTTGGACTAGGTATAATATTTCTGAAAGAAGAACATTTTTTTTCCTGCAAATAGGTTTTATTTTGCACTTAAAATTTCACCTTTCTTTGACTTTCTTGAATGGTGAAAATTTATACCCAAGTCAGCATGAAGCATTGTAACGGAGGGTGGTTACAGTGGAATTTTAGGTTTTAAGGTATTGTACATTATTGTACACTAAAAAAAAAATCCTAACAGAACAAGTGTAGCTTCTGCTTGATATCTGAAAAAACGACCATCTAGGAAATACCCTGAAAATATTCATCTGCCAGATAATGAGAGTGCTGAATAGAAATGTATTTCCACCAGCTCTGTAATACAAATCAAGAAACATTGCAAATATCATATGATTGATAAATCAGGAATTTGTAAATTCAATGCCAGCATCACGGCACTCAGGATATTTTTTTCTATTTATAAAAATACATGTTTAATTATTCAAGTCTGGGTTTTCCTTGTCTTAACTTTATGCTTTATTGAAAGCTGTTGAACCCTTAGACTTTTGATTACTGGCACGTTTGGTTTAGGAAGTGGGGTTGTAACACAGGCGGCTACATACCTAATGCAAGTGTTTGTGTTTAAATCAGAATCATTATCTTTCATGCAGGTGAGTGAAGTAGGTTGTTTGCTTATGGCAATTTTAGTGTCAGTCATATTTTTTGATCCGTTTAGATTTAGTTATTTATTTTTATTTGCCATTACTGCTTGCAGCAGGACTTTCATTGAGGTGAATATCCCTAAAACGAGCATTTAGAATTGTCTGGCTAGTTTGTTTAAAATACTTGGGATATTTTTTTAAAACTAAAATAAAAATATTTTTTAATGCTGGATTAGTTTTCTGCTGTGATATTTGTAGGAGTTGTTTAGTCTGTATGTTTGATCAATATACAATGTGGTTCATGCTTCCACAAACATTTTAAATCATATAGCAAATTGTTGAATGTTCCTATAAGGAGCGATGGACAAAGGCTACCAGGAAGTGTAACTACATTAAACTGGTGAAACACATAAGGGCTGAAACAAGGGACTGAACCAAACCACACTGAAATCAATGGGAGACTCCTGTTGAGTTGGAACAGGCTTCAGGCACAGTGTAAATGACTGTACAGGTACTGCACTTTTCATCTCTTTCCAGTTTTGCTTTAGTTTACAGCACATTATTTACAGGTAACATTCTTGAGCTAGATTGAAATTTATTGATTCATGTCTGGCATAAAAAGATCTGTGTTTGGATGTAAGCGCTCATAGAGGGCTGGACTGGTATTCAGAGCTGGAAATGATATGCAAGGTTCACCTTATCTGAGCAATAATTGCTTTTAGGATATTTCTTAAACTATTGTTCTTTTAGATAAAGGTGTATTTTTGTATGAATGCAGCAACTGTCTAAAAGATTTGGTCAGGTCCTTTCCAGTAAACCATTTTTTTCAGCCACATGACTAGAAGTTGAAAATTGACCAGATTACCAAATCTATATTCTTTTTTGCCAAGGAATAACAGCAATGAGGGACACCCCCCCCCCCCCACTGTAGCACTGTTCTACAAATATCACTTAATAATTAATTCCCTGCTAATATTGGAACTTGACTGTGAAACTGCTGTTTTCTGCTAGGAAAATTCAGATGCAGTAAACACTGCTACAGCAAATGGAGTGTTTCTGTTGGGATATGCTATAAATGGGTTTTAGTCTGTTCCCACTGGAGCCGTAAGTTTAGGATCAGATCCTGCTTAATATCATATTTCTCCTTCTCATGATACTTAGTGACTGTAGCAGAAAGCACAGCTATTTAAAAAAGCCCACCCCTCAAAAAATATATGGACTTGCTTATCTAGAAAATCGCAGTATCACTGGAATTTTTAATTTTCTCTCCTCATTTGCAAAGGACTTAGAGACTCCTTTACAAACTTAGCTTCATATTTAGATATTCTCTCCTTTTAAGTTCTATTGTGTACTGAAGAATAGCACATTGAATTAAAAAATCCTAACAACATAAAATTGTGCAGTGTTGTCAGTAGTTGCAGAGAAAGGGCCAAATTCTTCCTTTCTTAATCTGGCAAAATTCCCATTGACATCAGTGCTATGTTCTTTGCGAAGCTCGGACATGTATTTTAAGACCCCACCAATTACAAGGAAATGGTTTTACTCTTGCTGCGGTGTTTGTCTGCTGGCTGACAGTAGCAATCAGAAAGCTGCATGCTCCCAGTTTTTCTGGTCATAAATTAGGAAATGTTAAGATGAAATCCTAAATGTTTCAAAAAGCTGTAAACAACTCACTTGTGATATGAAAGCTATGCAAGAATGATCTGGCCGTCCTCTTCCAAGCAGGACTTTGAGTTAAACTCTAGGAAAAGTTCTGAAGCCTTTCAACTTTTCCCCAGCCAAAGCTGTCATTAGTTAAAATATTATTTTTACCTGTAGAAGTACGATGAAAGGGCTTTACAATCCAAATCTGTTTATATTTTGTAGGTCTAGTAAAGAAACAAAATTTCCCCTCTGACATGCCCAAATAAACAATGAGCCTATTTCAAGTTCCGCTCAGTAAGTGTGTTAAATGCATAAAGTATTTTGAGTAAATGCCATGCAGCTGTTTGGTAGCTTGCAATTACTGCGGTATTGTGTCTGCCTGCGTTTTGTGTACTGTTATAAATCCTGCAAGTGGACACTGCTATTTCTGACACATCGTGTTGGATTTTCTATAAGTCTGTAGGTTTTGTTCCAAGTAGATGAAAATATTGAAACCTTATAAATATTAGATAGTCTTGCTGCAGTGTGTGGTGCTGTAAATCTCCGGAGATTTACAAAGAGACAGTGACAACATGAATGCAATTACACATGATACTATTTTATGAGCTAATTCTATAAAGCAGCATCTCAGCTCTGCACTGACAATAATTTTTCACGGCAACTTTTGGAATGTCCCATGGAACCTTTTAATAGATTAATTATTTGCTCATCCCAAAATAAATTCGCACGTGGCTAGAATTAAACAAAAGGCCCACCACTGCTTCAGGAGGAGTTTCGCCTGAGAAGGAACTCGGGATAGAACCAGTTATTTCAGGGCTCAGATTAAAATGCTGAAATACAGTGGTATCTGCCAGGAGGCCCTGCTCTGGCTGCGCACCGCAACCGTACGTGCCCTGCGAAGCCTTTGTGCTGCTCTCTGGTCTGTAGAGGTTCTAGGCTGGCGAAGGAGAAATATTTCTTCTCTGCACCTTAGTTCAACAGGTGACTTTGAAATGACCTATGAATTCTTCCACTTTTGTCGAGCTGAGATCAATAGCTAGCGTGGTTCTAGGAAAATACATGTAGGTATTTTCTCAAGACATGCTGATTTAAAAAATAAGACCTGGAAAAACAATTGTAGTGTTAGAGGATTCAAAGAGTTCTCGGAAAAAACCAACTTTGGAATTGTTATAGCAGCTGTTATAAGCTATTATGTAAATCATCTGGGAATTGAAACAAAATATTTTGTAAGATAGTTTTTGTCAAATAATAAATATGCTATCGTTTAGACTTAATATTTTTCCAGAGGTGTTATTGTTATCTGATGAAAATGAAACCTTAGAGTACTCCTTATTTTGACTGATGAGGATTTAATATTTATTTATAGCCGTGCCAATGATAACACCCATATATCTGTTCAAGAGAACATATGTTTCTCAAAACTGGGTGTTGGAACTTATGCTGTTGATCCATACCGAGTTATATTTGTCTTCTAGACGCCACCTAGATATTCTCACCAAATTTAATCAGAGACACTAAAAGATAAAATATGTGAAAAAAAACCCAAAACCCCTAAATGTCTTTGCTCAGGTTATTATTTACTTTAATGTTCATTTATATCACCATAAGCCTCTCTGCAGAAACTCAGTGGTTACTCTTCATTGCCTGAGTGTTGTAAACTGGCTTTTATAAAAACAAGAATCAGGCCCTTTAATTCATTTTTGCCCTTGTATACGGGGTATTGGTTGCTGCTGGTGCAACATGTCAGTTCATCAGCCTGTTGACTAAAGTACAGTATGATTTCACTAATGACTGGGATGCATACTGCAGATTACACATTTTGCAAATTAGTGAGTAATCAAACAAACACCATAAAAATCAAGGATACTGCATAATGAAATATACTTTCTTCATTTATTTTTGCAACCATATATTAGTTTTAATTATTTGTGTTAATAATTCATTGGGTGCTAGCACATGGAACTACGGAATATATATTTTTTTTAAATTATGTTTTAGTAACCAAAGCCCCTGTTGTAGCACTCTGATGTTCAATCCTTTGTGAGATGGGTGAGCGCTTCTTTCTTGAGTGGTGGACCTCGTTTCAGACATAATCCCTGAGAAGGTCCTAGCATCCTCGGGGCCAGCCTGATCCGTCCTGGTGGAGATGCTGGGGAGGAGTGGCTGTCACCTGGGGAAGGTCACCGCAGCTGGGCTGGCTGCTCGCCTGTGTTGGCTTCCAAAGACCAGTGAAGAGAGAGGAACTCATCCCGGGCAGGTTAGAGCAGGAGCCTGACTTGGGTGCTCTTGGCCACTCACTGGAGGAAATCTTTCTCTCCTGCTCCTTCCTCCTCCTTTCTCGGTCCATAGAGCAAGCCTAGAGCAGGAATAACACCAAACTGGATCTTTTACCCATCTTGTTTCTGGTGTAATGTCTAGTAATGAATCAGGGAGTGAAAGCTTCTCTACTAGGCAGCTGTTGCCTCCAAGGAATGCAGCGTTCACTGCCTAATGTATCCCTGGGTTCCCCTCCGAGACGTCCACCTCCAGCGCCAGTTACTGCCTGCTGCCCAGCTGGGCAGAAATCATTCGTTTCTTGTCTGTGGGATGAACTTCTGTCTCTCCTGAGCTCAGTTTGGACCTCTGACATGGAGGAGAACATCCCCCCAGGGTCGTCATTTCTTGCCATTCCTTTAAGAAATGTACTGGTTTTTGAAAGTGTCAAGGTAAATATTGTGTGTATGTATAAAACCTATGTGCCATTGCATGTTCTTTCTTTTTCTCACTGTACATTTACTTTTCTCTTCCGTACGCTAGCTTGCCATCTGGCAGTTCCGTAAACTTTCAGTTGTTAAAACCATTTCTCTTTTTTCCTTATATTTTAAGTTTGATCCATGAATGGCCTGTCAAGAGTTTTATATTATTGTAAGCTGGAGTTTAGATGGTAGCAGCGACAGGCCACTAACCATAATTGTGTTGCTGTTACTACTGTAACAAATTTGTGTCATTTAGCTATTTTGAAGCTTGGGAAGTGCATAAAGGCAAATGCAGTACTGATGAATATTTATTATACTGCTGCGGGATCTTAGGTTTAAGCATGTTTGCATCAATTCTGAAAAACTGTCCTTGAAATGTAGCAGAGGGAATTATATCTGAAAATGGGGGACAACAGTGAAAAATCTTGCTGGAAAAAATATTTATGACTGTGGAAGATACTTATTTATATCATTTTAATAGTAACAGTGTTAGGGATAGTCTTTCAAAGACTGGAGTAGGAGACAGATGCTTGGTCTGACCTTAAGTCAGTGCACCAAGTGTTTGACAAGATGCTAAGCACCATGTGAGGTACACAGATTTTCCTCATTTGATAGTATTCAACTGATTGCAGGTTTATGCCCCAAATATCTGTGTTTCTTAGTGACCTTATTAGAGAAAGGAAAGTTTTAGCCCTTTCATGGTCTCAGTGGCAGCATGTCTGTTCCTACGTCACACAGTCAGGGCAAATGAAGACTGTGTCCTTCACTGCTTATGAGGCTGGTGAGGTATTATTAACCTACTTGAAACATGATTTTAATATGTATAAAACATGCCAACAATTTCAATTTATTGGCAGGTCATTGAATTTTTTAATGATTTTTTTTTCAGGTAGAATTGAATATAGACAATAGAAAATTGATAGGCATGAGTCATAAAGTTTGCCTCCTTTACATCATGATTGTCTTTTTGAAATAGTCATAATCTAGAAACTAAATTTTTTTTTTTTAACTCATGTTGATAATATCGGGTGCATTCGAAACTTGATATAATGAATTATATGTTAGATAATTATATTCTTCTTAGAGGCATAGTAGCCAGAATTTATCACATGTGGAGGACCTGTGTTAGAATAGATCTTGATTTTTTTATTCTCAGGTTAGTGAGAACTGCAGTTATGTAACAACCAGCGAGTCACTACTAATGGTTGAGTATGAACCATAAATTGTGAAGCGCTGCAATAAAAAGAGCTCTCTCTTAATATGCTGAGTCTGACTGTCCATCAGTACAGCTGGGGACAAACTGGTCTGGTCAGACTTAACCCTTCGGCATCAATGCACTTATGTCAAGAATGTCTGAAGTTTAATCATTTTGGAGGTTTAAGTGGGGACTAAATAGAGCCCAGATCATCTCATGGCTCCTGCAGACAAACAGCTGACTTTCACCCATTCAAACCTAGCTAATGGTGCTTTTTTCCTTGGGCACTGAGTGCGTGCAAAATATGACTTTCTAAATAAGAAACCCTCAGACATTTACATGACACCATCTCTCAAGGTCATAAAGTATGTGTGCCGAAGACAAAAGGATATTAATTTGACCATAATTTGTGTGAGGGCTTTCAACAAGGCAGTGGAATGCGTATTTTTAAGATTTTTTTTGCTCTAGTAATTTAATTTCTCAGGAAATGCTGCCATTAATATTTTATTTTGAGCACTGGGGCGCAAATGGTATTACCCATGTTTCTCTTTACTCCTGACAGTACACTCGACACCAAACACTTGTTCCAGTAGCATATTTGTCCCCTGGTAAACACAAGGTCTTTTTTTTTTTCTTTCTCTTCCTTCCCGCCTCCCCATCCCCACCCCCCCAGTGTCCCTCACTTATAAAAAGCACCAATGTTTAGAAAGGCTGGAAAAATAACGAGATGGGGGGACATATGAAAAACTGTGATTTTTCCAAGTGAAATTAGAAACAGGGTCTCTTTAACATGGAAATTTGATTTCTCTACAATTTGAGGCCTCATTTCTGCAACTGTCACATATGTAAAATTTCCAGTGAAGTCAAAGAGGCCTTTGAATACAAAGAAACAGCACAATCAAGCTCTGAATATATATATATATTCCATATGCCTTTCTCTCTCTCCCAGTGATGTACATGTTATAGTAATTTCATCCAGATAAAACTGTCATCATTTTAATTTTTACAGTCCTTAAACTGTTTAAAAAAATAAAATTAATAAAAACAATTTCTGAGAAGAACAACTCATCTTTGTGAGAGCATTTAATTAGCATCTCCATTTTTTATTTTAAACTGAAATGTGAAATATTGCATTGTCAGGACATCCTTGAATGATATCCTAGATGTATTGTTTGTTTGGAATGGCTTGAAATCACAAAACTTTACTGAATTATAACCAGATAAATATATCTAAGCCTGAGGGCAGGAAGTCCTGGCAGCTGAGATGTGGGGAACATGCAGTTTGTCCATACTAGATTCTTCTGTTCCCTTTTACTAATAAATCTATTAGAAAGCTTTGTTTTCACTCTCTGCATGATAAATAAAGTCTCTGTCTATGGTACCATATTAGGGCTTGGTACTGATGCTTGTAACTCCACCTATTCTCATGGAGAGATGAGACCTCTGTGAACCAAACCTCGCCAGGTCAGGTTTTGTTTGGGTTGGTGCCTATTCCGAAGCAGGGAAAATATCGCATATCACAAGTATTATGGGATTGATGAATCACACCTCGGCTTCATAAGGTCATCTGCAACAGCTATTTGAGCTGCCAGACCACCCACCTCAATTTTTGATTTTCCAGAGTGTGTCTAGTTTTATTTTCTATTTACCCATTTTAAAACCCTTCCCCCCGCCCCCCAGCATCTCCCTTGTTCAAATCAGTTGAGAGGAGACTGTAAAAAGTCAGGGTAGCACCCTCTGCATGTTCATACAACTCTCTGTTTGGTTGAAGCCTTTGGTAAACAATTTTTCTTGCATGACAGAGCATGTGCTGTGTGGCAGATATTTTTATGAGGTAGCCTAGGACAGGGCTAATCACATCACTGTGTCTCAGGTTTTGACCTTATCACTGTTGTGCACTGAGCCTAAAAATTGGACACTGGCAACCACATAGCAGGAAAATAAATGGGAAATGACATTTTAGTTAAAAAGAATAAGTGGATTTTATTTTATTGAAACATAAGGTCATATGACTTTTATTTATTGTTCTTGTATGAGTGTAATTAAATAGCTGCCATGTTGCCATGTCAAGCGATAAAAAAAAAATGGAGCGATTTCACTTGCCAGGACCCAATTCATGGTTCTGCAGCTGTTTTACATTCAGGCCTCTTAATGAAGCCAGTGGAAACTCTACCTGGAAAGAAAGCAGAGAATAATATTCTTATATGAAACATCGTTTATAACATCTGTAATAAAGCAGGCTAAATCATACCTCTGCCATTTAAAATCATAAATAGTATGTTAACTTTTAAAAGCAGCATTCGTGCTTTTGAAATCTTTTGATGTCAGGCTGCTTTAAGAAAAGCCTAAGTAGACCTCCTCTGTACAGTGGTTTGATTAAGAAAAAATCATTACAAAGTCTTCAATATATATATATATATAATGAAAAGTAGTATATAAATGTGAGCCTGGAAATTTATTATTGGTATCAGAAACAGTAGAATTTGTTGACACAACCATAATTGTTTCCAAAGGATGTAATAATATAAGCTATTCTTATTTGATTACCTGCATATATATTTTTTATACATATGTATATGTATATGTATGTGCACACATGCAGATTGGTGACATCATCTTTAATAACCTGTGTTTAAGAACATAATTTTTCACTGATGCACTAAACCTCTTATTTTGTAGATATATTGGCACTTTTACAGTGATAGCCCCTCTGTACAAGACGAGAGACAAATTCTGACAGTACTAGTAAGGATCTTTCTTAACAAAAAGTAGAAATAGTTCCTGAAAATTCAGAAGCAACAACATGTATTACTGCAAATTGGAAAATAACAGTTACTTGCAAAATGCCAGGCTGCAGAGAGGGATGTGGTTTGGAGGGCAAATTGGCCGCAGCTTCCAGTGTAAAACCATTTAAACCCAACATAACGCCAGGCAGCCAAATCTGATCCACATGTGTGTGACCTGTGGTGCCCTGGGAACCCTGCAAACCGCGGCCGGTGCTCAGGCAGCTCTTCCTGGGGTGCTTACGGTGAGATGTCGAGGCAGGACCTGGAAAAGAAACTCCTGCACCGTAGTGTGTTTCCTGATTAAACTCTGACTCCAGTGAAAAATTCTCAGCCCTTTCATCCCCTTGTATTTTTTTCACACCACTCACCTCCGGCACGGAGCTCCCCACAGCCCAGGAAGCCGGCACCCACCATGCCTTCCACTGGGTCCCTGCTTCAGCCCCAGGGCAGGTTGGTCCCCAGGGTTGCCCAGGTGTCTTCTGCCCATCCCTGGTCCAACAGCCGCCTGGAGACCAGTCAATCAAATTGAACACACAGACCAGTGGCCAGCCCTTCAAACCCTCGACCGTCATTTACACTAACACAGTTATCTCTCCCCGATGTTGTTTGAGAGAAGCAGGTCCCAGATGTTACCTGCTTAATAATTATCCCGTTTCCCAAGGACAAAGCTCCCCGCAGCTCCTGCACTGAGGGCCGGGCGGACACCTATGGCAGCTCCTCGGAGCTGCGCTTTGCCACCGGCAGCTGACAGCGCACATTGAAATGGCTGCGCCTCATGTCCCCACCTCCAAGAAGGGTATTGTATTAAGGGTTGATTTTATTTTTTTTCCAGTTTTTTATTAGGTGCAATAGAATAGGAGAGCCACAGTGCTCTAAAACAAGTATAAACATAATTTTGCTGCCCTTCCTTTTTGTTGTGTTGATGCCACCTGCCACCATAAAGCAGAGATAAATGATTTGGTCTGAATTTGTATCCCACAATATGTGAAGATTTCAGAGGTTTGGGACAGAGCCTGCTATGTCCGCTCCGTGCATGTATGATGCACGGGGCAGAGGATCACTCATCAGGGTGATTAGTTGCAGTGATACAAGGATGCACATAACAACGTGGGGGCAATGCTAACGTTTCCTCTTAGCTTTCAGTTTATTGTGCCCAATGTAACAAAGGGATTGATGACCTCTAGAGCCCAATTCTCATCTCGCACAGTTGACGTGGATATTAAACACACTGTAATTGACCTCTCCTGATTTATAACAGAGTAAGTGGACTCAGATTCATTCTGAATTGGACAAGCTTATCCACAACTTCCAGATGTTGACAATGCAATTGGTCCCTATATAGAAAGAAAGAGAGGTGTTTCTTCAAGCCCATATTCAATTTCCATGCTCTAATCCTTCTTTGTTTTAACTTTGCCCACATGCTGGTTTGTCATGGTGATAATTGGACATTTTGGTTTTTGAGTCGTATGTAGAATCTGCACCCAACTCGTTGACATATGGATGAATAAGATGCTAGAAAAAGAGGGTGAATACCTCCATTACAAGTGTTGTAAATAATTGGTCTTAAATAAAAATATATGGAGAAAACAGAAAAACTGCTATTAAATACACCTTCGCTGTCTGCAGTAGAACACAAGACAGATTTACAACGTTAATTATTTCCACCAGCTTTGAGCCTGAAATATGAATATGTCAGGTATTTAAATACTAATTTACTTTAAAAAATCTCTACTTTATTAAAATATCATTATGCATATTGGAAAGTTAAAAGTCAAATCTATATAGCTGCTGAGGTAAAATTCACATTTATTGTCCACTGAATGTGATGGAAATTGAATTTGTCAGGAAGCTGATTGATATCTAGAAGTGTTTTGTTTTCAGTGACTGGCACTGCCGAGTTACAACCATCTATCATCTAACAGGTAATTAGTCAGATTTCTCATCATGAGCCTTCAATCCTGCTGTTTTATTATTGAAATACCACAAACCAGTAGGCATCTGAATGCAGATAAAGTTCTCTGTCATGGTCTTAAGGACAAAGACAACATTTTGCAACTCAGCTGTAGTAAGTTTGAATAAAAGTCACTGAAATGTGAGGCACGATGTTAATATATATGGGAAGAAGAGATCCTGGAGAACATCGTCAGTGTCGGCTTTTTTTCTGCAAAACAGCATTTAATATTAAAAACTTTAGTCTTGCAATCTACATGTAGAGAAATATCTCCTTGTACAGAAGGAGGTTGGCCGAGGCTGTTTGGACCTTAGGAGGGTAAGGTGGAGATCGGGGTCTGTCTCTCAGAATTGCCATGTCCCTGTCCCTCCTTGTCGGTGGCAGATGACAGCTCCTCCCATGCAGGAGCCCCAGGTTCTTCCCAGTGGTTCGCAGAGAAGCCAATTCTGCTCCTGCGTACATCCGTGGAGGCTCTCATTTGTCTCCAAAGAAAGCAAGACACAACTCACTGTGTTGGGTCCCATTCAAAAGTGGACAGGAGTGGAGTTCGGGACTTGAGTCACAGCTGGCCCCAAGAGTCTATGTTTAAACAAAAATAGCTTCGTTGGGAGGTTGTTGTAAACTCTTCACATATGGTTGAGTGCACTTTTGAACCATTAGTATGCTTTAATAAAAAAGGATAAAATAAAATATTTGATAACACAGTTGTTACCTGCATGACTGCAATTAAACTGCTTTTTTTTACACACCTCTTCTCTTCTCCCCTCGTTTCTTTGTTCACGGTAGATGATATAACAGCAATCGAACAACCATTACTAGGTAAGGATATAAAAAAGTAAAAATAACCACTTACTAGAGCTTCAGGAAAATAAGCAAGATGAACTGATTACACTACTAAATGTGTTACACTCCAGATTCTGACTCTGTACTCAATGTCTACAAGGAAATTGAAAATGTGTTGCTGTTCACCCTTAAAGTATTGCTTTTGTAACAAAATGCAACTGCATGAACTAATATTAGTAAAAGGTTATTTAATGTTCAGTTTGGGGACTAATAGATCTAATCCAGCTGCACAACTCACTCATAGCACTGGGATGCCAGCAACCTTGGTAGCTTCAGGAAGTCAAATCTAATTTTTTTTAAGCTTAATTCTAATGTAAAAAAAATTATCTTTTTTGGTGGAAGTTGGGTTCATAATATCTCAGCCCTCCATAATGTCAAGACACAACAGCCTTTAGTTCTTAATGAGTCGTAAATGTTGTTCTTTTCCAGAGAGCTTCCACTGTTGAATATGCAAATTTTTATATACTCCTGTAATCCTGAGTTAGAAATGATAATTCACCATAACTGATAAAGCGTTCTTAGTTTATGCAGCACACCAGAAAACAATTGCTAAGCAAGTTAGCTAACCATACTAAAAATGGTTTTGATCCAAAATGTCAAAATATTTCTAGAACGAATAAACTGTCCACTGGGTATCATGTGTTTAATGATTCAAAGAATTTGACAGTAGTAGGATTTAAATCACAGTGTACATTATCAGATAACATATATGTGAATATTGTATGGAGGTATTTAATTTGCAGTTGTTCCTTAAGATTATCTTGTGTTGCAGAGCCAAGTAATTTTGAATTATGAGTTTGTTGCATATGCTTGAGCTGACATTGTCACATGTGAGCAGGAGACATGATTAATATGGAAAGAGGGGAGTGTATATTAAAGAGACAGCTGAAATGAGAAGGAAGATACTCTTGTTCCGCGGACTAAGTTTGTCACGGAGGAGGATCAAAACTTGGGAGTTCTGAATAACCCCAAATTTTGGGGAGAGTGAAATGGAATTTACACTTTGTGGCTGAGACCCATCTTTCAAGTAAATGCTCCCTGCAGAGAGGATCAAATAACCCCTTGATGGAAAATGCAAATATAAACCATGAGCCACAGCTTTTCTTTACTCTCCTTCAGTACAAGAGGTCTGTTTTACGTGAAATTTGGAGAGCTTGTGTGCTGGGCAAACTTACCCTGCCAAGCTGTTTGTAAACAAATCCCTTATTTCTTGTGCAGTTATTCTACAGTCCAGCCCTTACAACCCATCCCGCAAACAGGACAAACTCCTGTCTTGAGAGGATGCAGTGAAAAGAATGTGTAGATAAAGATCAAGAGTCATACATGAAATCAGGGCAATTGACAAAAAACCCCAAACTGGCAGAACATAAGGTGACTGTCAAAGCAGGGTGTAACATATTAGCAGTAATAAATAACCCAGAAATCTCACTTCATGGAAACAAACCAATGTAAACACTGAAGACAGCCAATGCTAAACACTAATTAGATATAATTGCATTTTCAAAATGATTTAATGGATCAGAGAACCGTTCTCTGGCACTGCCCTCCTGGACACCTGGGCAGAGGCAGTCAGCTCACCCCCAGGCCCCCCGGCTTTGCAGAACGTCAGTCAGGAACCAGGGGCCAGATCAGGGAAACAAAAAGAAAACCTCTTCTCAGGCATGGCAGACCTTGGAGGCTCACATCTGACTCCAAAGGTGGCTTTCGTGTAACTTCACCCAGGCTCCCCTTTCTTGCACAGAGCCAACATACCTCATGGTCCATCCAAGTGCTGTATCTGGAGAGCTTGGCTGCCCTAGGAACACGGCTGGGACACCGGCAGGGGATGCTGGGCCATGGAGCAATAGCAGAAGTTGGGATTTCTCTAGGTTATTACGGATTAACATGGTTTTTGCAGGGACATTTCTAAGTGACAAGTCACAGGCTGTGTCAGGGTTGCTGAATATTTGTCTGCAAATGTGAGTTATAGTCACTGCCAATGCAGTGAGCTACGCATGGGATGAGGCACTTGTGCTTCAACATGTACCTCTGCTACTTTCAGGCAGCTCAGACAAGTTGCTGATGTGATTGCTGACTCTGGCATTGCATGTTATAATTTAAACTAATTGATACGGCTGCTGGCTGCGCCTGTTCCTTCCATGAGCAGTTAGCAGTTTAAAGTTTAAGAGTTCCAATGTATCAGCATTTTGATTCTTGCTTTACTTTTCTATCTCCCATTAAGCAAGCACCTAGCTGAGGGCAGGAGACCGGGGCTGGCCCCTAGTGAAATGTCAAGATGTCTTGTTCTTAAGCAATCATCTTTGGGCAGTTGTTACATGAACACAACACGGTCTCTCCTAAATGGCTGTTAACCATCATTTGCATCAATAGCAGCTCCTGCCGTTATTGTCTCGTTGGTCTCTAAATGGAGCAGCCTTGTGCAGTCCAAATCCCCTTCTCTCTCCTCCTATCTCCTGGGGGTCTATGGTCTGTATCCAGGCACTAGTAGCGTTCATTTTTCACACAGTGCCATCTTCTGCCTGGCACTTGACAACCAAGAGGTGTGTTAGCCCCATAGCTCAGAGGACTTTGGCCAGTCACTGCTCAACGTCTAAGACAGGCAGCCGGGTGTCATTGGCACAGCGTGGGCCACGGTGCAATGAAAAAAGGGGGCTACCCTGACTTTCTGCCCTCTCTTCATAGTCTGCTTCCAGGACCCGCCACCGTAGTGGCTTCACTACAAACCCCCATATAGCCATAACCTAACAGAACACGACTGTAACAGCCAGTACCCTTAAATCCCCTTAATTTGGGGGTTTTGTGGCTTGGCTCTCACGGTGTGGATGAATAACATACTTACAGCCGTATTTAGACACAAGTACGGGATAAATGGCAGTGATCAAATGGGAGATGACACATTACAGAGGTCTGGTAGAACAAAAGTGACAGTGGTGGAGAGTCACAGGACAGGATTCTTCTCATCTCTGAGTTTTACATTCATTTTGATAGAGGCTAGATTGATTTTGAAATGAAGTTTCAAAGCACCAAGTCTTTAGAATGAACGCCTGGAAGAGATTATTTTCCTTTTGACGTTAGTAGATTAATTAAGCCGCTGAAATCTAAAGTGAAGGGTAAAGTCCAGCCTACCATCAGTAGTAAGTGTGAGCTGGCAAGTATCTGATGTGTACTTTTCTCTCACCTTTCAATTACAATTTTGGCTTTCTATTTAGAGTGACAATGTGCAGGTTGTTGTTTCAGAAGATCCGGCAGACACCAGCCGGGGTCAGAGCGGGGCGCGTCTCCCAGTGCTTTGCTGGGTAAAAGCCCCGTGTGTTCATCCTGCGCCTGTCAGAGGTGCGTAGGGGTGGCCAGCCAGCCAGCGTCACCTGCTGACACAGCGCCTGTTCCCTTCGCATGGAGAAAAGAGTTTGCCCATCGTGATGATCTTAGAGGTCTTTTCCAACCTTAATAATTCTATGATTCTATGATTCTGTGAGGGGACGTGACGGGACACGAGGGGTCAATTTTCTCTTCTGTTGGTGTGAGGAGCCCCCACTTCCACCCACACGCATCCTCCCAGCTCCAGGACCTGAACCAAATCCTGTAAAAAGGGCAAGGCTGCGAGGTACTAAACACCTGGGGCTTAACTAACACCCTCGGGGATAACGATAACTGACGCATTCGTGGAAGGAAATTCTTTAAAGTTCAGTGGTTGTAAAATGGATAATATATTAACGTTTCAGTATGTTTATTAAATACTTAACAATGTAATTTTTTAGAAGACTATCCCAGCATTGCTATCTTTTTGCATGTGCTTAGTTACCATTTTAAACAACTACAAAACAGTGACATGTGGTACTGAAGATTTTCTAAGCATCCCAAAGCAATATATGTGTGTGATATATGACATCCTTCCATAAATCCTAAATTTACACAGTATGCTAATGCTTGATTCCATAATTTCTTTTAAAAATGATTATACCCTGCTGCTAAGAGCAAAGGCATACTAAAATCAGTTTTCTATGCTTTTCCAACAATGAAATGCAAGCCAGCACACCACATAACCAATACTTACCATATGTTAGAAGATAATCCAGTAGGCTTCAGACACTGACATGATTTGCTTAAATAAAAATCCCTTTTTTAAGGCAGTAACAACAGCCTACCGTTTTTATTATTCCTTTAGTGACCTACTATAGAAACACTAATATTAAATATAAATATTTTTGTTGCAAATCAGTCTAGTCTATTTTCCTTGCCTTTAATGTGGGATGGCTCTGGCTTAGTTGCTAGGCTAGAGGAAAAAGAGCAGCAATTAAATCATTGGGTTGTTCGAAGAAATTCTCAAAACAGAAAATATTCACCAGATCAAAAGAAGCCTAAAGAGCAGCTTCAAGATTTCTCTGGTATAGTGGAGATGAGATGAAACAGTTCAATTTGGTATTAAAATAATTAAATGTAGTCTAGAAAAACAGCTATAAAATATTTTTGTAGAGCACTGATGTCTCTTAAGTACAGTTCATTGCTTTCCCATTCTGTACCAAATGAAACTTAATATTAAGCACATGCTTAAGTGTTTGTAAATTTGGGGTCTAAGGAAAGAAAATGTGAAATGCAATTTTTTATAGTGAAAGGAATGAATGCATCTGACAGGTTAAGATTAAGGCTCTATGCACTAATGTGGCATCTTTCATTGTTACAGAATGATAAGAAAATAGAAAAATTGCATGTAGAAAGTAGAAGGTAGCAAATACACAAATTCCCTTCTTTTCAGATTCACCAGGGAAAACATACGTGATCTCAAGTACTGCTTATAGGTGGAAAATAAAAATTTTTAAAGCTGAGATACTTTCAATTTTTCCCAAATCATTAGGACATCAGGGTTGAACTCTTGGCCCCGCTGAAGTCAGTGATAGACGAATGAGTGGAAAATACAGGTCTAAAAGAAATTTATAGCTATTATCACTAGACCATTTCTCTCACATCATACTTTTAAATACTGTTACCATTTCAAGTCATGTCATTACATGATCCTTAGTAACATATTTGCACCTGTGAGGCAGTGCTTTATATTTTAATGCAAAAATTATGTAATAAATCTCAGCACACTGGATTTATTAACAGCCCAGTTTCTTCAGCTAGAATTTCTAGTGCCCTGTTTCTCTGACCAGACTATTCCAGCTGGACTAGTGGCTAGTTTTATTGAGTAATGGACTGAGCAAAACCAGTAGTTATGGGGATACAAGGAGTGTTCCCAATGGGAGCATTTGGCAGTATGTAGAAATATTTGTAATAGGAGGATTTGGCACGTTTCCAGCATCTGCAAAAAATGTAGACTCCTCCTTTACTCCCAAAATATGCAAAGGGTTTACAGCCGAGAACAGAGAAATGTGGGAACTCCACAACTTGACACATTGATCCACTCCCAAATTGCCCACAACTGCCTACGTGCTTTGGAACACCCTCTGCAAACCCCAACATTTGGATTAAGTGTTCGTTAGCTCTTTTTCTAATTAATAGCAGAGTGGATTATTTTGCTCATTATGTAGTTAGCTATTTATTGGGCCAGATCCTCAGCTGGTGTTAATCAGCATAACTATTGATCTTGATGGAACTACCCGAATTATATCAGTCATAGTTTTGTATATTTGACTTTATGTCATTTTATAATAATACACTGGAAATTACAAACGGAAACCTATATTTAAATATTTATAGCTATATATTTAAATTCAGAATTTTGATGAGTACAATAAATTATGCACAGAAATTAATTTTGGACTAGATTTTGTAGGAACAAAATATGATTCATTCTTTCAGCTGCTGGGTCATTTTGTGCAAATGTATTTAAAATTACTGAGAGGATTCTATTGTGGCATAATCCCATTGAAATTAATAGCTACATTATACAACACTAACTAGCCAACCAATATTTTTTTTGACATTTGGAAAATATCACAGGTTATCTCAACCTTCTGTTCGGTCAAAACTCACATGTTCGTTTTGTTATAACCTACTTTATTAAAGATACAGCAAGCGT
The DNA here is from genome assembly GCF_000690835.1 of Fulmarus glacialis. NCBI lineage: Eukaryota > Metazoa > Chordata > Aves > Procellariiformes > Procellariidae > Fulmarus > Fulmarus glacialis. The sequence goes on from NW_009188116.1 coordinate 19,119, forward strand.
ATCTTTTTCCATAGTATTGAAAATTAAATTGTATTAATTATTTATAACCTCAGGTTATAAATGTACACCCTGGTAAAAGGGCCAACAGAGGACACAGAAAATTATATGAATGTCCAATGGTAGGATTATTACATTTGAGAAAATATAATGGTACAATAATCTCAGCAAAATTTATGACATGAAGACTTGGATGGCACTTTCAGAACGTTCAAACATGTAACCCCTGTTGCAGTCAATCCCAAATCCTGCCCTGGTAGAAATGTGGGCTGTTGCACATTTCAAATGAAGGAATGAACCCACACACAGTGCTAGAATTCAGGGAGGATTTTTAAGCATACTTAGATTCCTAACTCCCTTATTAAATCAAAACACCTAAATACCTTTAAAAATTGACCATTCGTACTATTTACTGAAGGACTCGCGCAATTGCAGTGTAAACCTCCGCTTAGTTATGCAAAGGCGTATGTACTTGTCAAACTTCGAAAGTGTTAGGAAATCCTGGCTTGAATAGTAATTTCCAATAATTGTCGTATTGCTTTTTCCTGTTGTTCATTCTCAGAGTGTAGGAAAAGCCTTGGGATGGTTAAGGCCATCTATGAACCTGAGGAGAGGGAATAACCTCCATGTGCACTGTGCGAAATAGGGCTGTAGTGTGTCTCCTTGGGGGCATCTGAGGTAGCATAATTACATGCCAATGTGATAGTGTCACTTTCCAAAAAGGTGATTGATTTACAGCTTAATGAACCATAGTAAAATGAAAGCGTGTCCCTCACAGTTACCTGTATCATGCTATCACAGATGAGACTGATTGGTCACATAGACTGAGAGGCATATTACTAGCAAACGCGTATCCCTGCATTTTAGTCACACGAGGATTTACTCTCCCAGCTGCTTTTAATGAGACTTGCATGGCTAAAGCCTAGTCTGCTCTTGAAGATCTTTGTGTGGAACCTAGAATTATGCCAGCAATGAGAGCATTGACTCAGAAAGTTGTAAGTTATTGGTGATCAGATAAATATTGTGTCTTTCCCAACCCATAAGCAAGATGTAGTCCTCTAATACGGAAGGTATAAAATCAGTTTTAAAGCATGGTGTAAGCCAATGGTCAAGAATGTATAGTTATACCAATAAAATAAACTCAAATTGTAAGAGGTTTGTATAATCTTTCAATATGGTGTATATCAAATGTTTCTTATGCCACTTTCCCTTATTTTCCTGTCTGTACCATGATATTTATACTCGTTTTACAAACAGGTTATCACTGAATTACTTAGTAGCAGCTATAAAATCCATTGTATAAATACAGATTCCTCCTGGTACTTGTGGGCTGTGATCCTGCAGTTCATTGCATGGTCAACTGCTAGAAAAGTGGCTCCTGGAGAATTTCAGTGGGCCTCTCTATATGCAAAAATGGCAGCTTCTGAGACTTAGTATATATGTGGGAATAGACTGTAGTTTGTACGGGGGCAATGCCCATCCCAGGTATATGGTACTTCAGTGTCAATATGGAAACACCTTGCAATCACCTATGTCACATGAGGCTTTTTTCCTGCTTCTTGATTCCTGACCACACTATAGAAGCTTTGAAATCCACTCACTCGTTAGATCTTTTGTCATCAGTCCAAATGCAGGGTTCAGTTATGCTCATTTTAATCTCTGGGATGAAAGTTGTATCCACAGTGACTCCTGAAGAGCAACAGAAATATCTACCAGCAGAAGAAACTCATCTCTGCAGAAGGTAGAAATTTCTCAAGAGTCAGCTCAAGGCTTTGTCTATCTGTACAATGTTTGTTGGAGTAGCTTTATCAGCAGACCTTCCTCAGATAGATTCACTGTATACCAGCAAAAATGTCCTTTTGTCAGTATAGTTTCTGCTAGTTCCCCAAGTGGAAAACTATGCTGACAAAAGGACGTTTTTTGACAGTAGGAATGTTTGCCCTTATAATACCACCAAAATTACAACTCCTGTCTTACAGAGATACAGCAACTAAAAAGTCAAATTTCATGTTAACTTCTACTGGAAGCAAGAAGCATCTCAAAACTTATCTCCCCTTCCAAGAACAAGATGCATCTCTTATGTAGTCTTTGGTGCCACAGATACTTAACACTGCATATTTGCCATTTTAAAACCAGAGGAAAGCAAAAACCCTCAACGCCGCATCCTGCACTTCAGACAGCTCTTTCCCTGTGGAGGAGGACGGACATGGCGCACAGGAGACAGCTGCCATGAATCATTCTCCAGTCTGCACCACTCAAAGCTCCTTAAACGGTGTAAGAAGGGTTGCAGCAAGATTTATACAGAGGACCTAAGATAATGCCACAGACATCCAAAAAAAACCCTTTTCTCTTTGAGGCATCTGTGATCAAACTGATACAGATGTGTTCACATTTTAAACACATAGTCATTTAATTTCTCCAACTTTTATTTTGTTAACTCATCAGTGAAAAAGTGTCTGACCCTTCTAGGCTAGGGCTGATATGCAACAATCCTGGAACAGTCTAGTTTAACCGGTCCTTGTTCAATAAAAACTTTCTTATAGAAGCAAACAGCTTGCTTTTTTCCCACCACAAAACCTTGTCCTCTCACATTTCTTAGCTTACCTGTCATTATATTAAAGATCCACCTTCACTGTAAGTTCTGACAGAGCTTTCTCATTAGGCACCATATAAGGCTGTACAGCCATAGAAAGGTTCTTCGCTGTATTTCATCCTACTGTCACATAAGAAACCGAACTGCTAAGTATGGTGGCCACACTTCAGTTGGCATGCTTTGAACATGTGATTGCCATCATTTCACATAAAGCCAGGCAATCAGCAGGAGTTCTAATCATTACTAGATAGTTTATTTTCACACTATTTTTCATATAGTACTTTATTTTGGAATTCATATCACTGAATGGGTTAGTAAAGATTAAATTAGACAACGTAATGATAATCAAGACATTGTGCTGACTGTAGAAGAAGTAATTTGATTCTCTGAGAATTTGGCGAGGGGGAGGGAACAAGAACTAAAAGTTTAAAGTAACTCCGAGATTTGAGGAGGAGGAAGAGATGGAATTAAACAGTAAAAGCAGAAGACTGCAAAAGGTATAACTAGCTGAGAAGGGATTAACTGAAAGAATGAAAGAAAAGTTTGAAAATTAAAATTGAAAATAGCTAGGTTTTTTTTTTTTTTAAATTAAAAAAGCAAAGGTTACATCAGACAGTTTTAATTATATATGAAAACAGAAGCAGCCTGGGCTGATTAAAAGTATAGGTAAAGGGTAAAAATGAAAGTAGTAAAAAGTAAGAAAGCCCCAAATAGAATTAATAAAATAGAAGGGGAAAAAGCCTTAGAGGAGGAATTAATACACCCCTGTTTCGGCATTAGCGCTTTCAAGGAAGCTCTAGCTGCCTGTCAGAGCCCCACTGGAATCAATGGGTTACTGTATGGGTGTGGATATCAACCAGTTCTGTGCAGTTTGCAGGCTCTTGGCTAAGATGTGAAGCTATCATCACCTTAACCACTGTGCTTGTATGTTATATCACATTTCCCCATCTGGATTCTGTTTTTTTGTCTCTTAAACTAGCAGCCTCCTTGGAGCAGGGACTGTCTCTTCTGAATATTCAGCACTTAGCACAATGAAACCTTGATCCTGACTGCAACTTAGAAGAGTAATAATTATTTCTAATGATATCAGGTGTAAAGATTTTCAAAGCAAAGCAGAATTCAGTTGCAAATAATGCTGGACTTGCCCAATGTAATTTGGGAGTTATTTTAATCATTCTGCTTTGATATTTACAGGTTCTGCAAATATCTGTGAAGACTTATGTGAAATCCAAATGTTTCAAAAATGGTATTGGTGGTGTTTGAAAATACATGTGAAAATTTTGATATAATTACTCACTATGTATAGATCAACTGATCTACACCTCTTCAGAAAGATTTTAGTCAGTCAGTTGTAGGGCAGAGGTGATGCTGTGTGAATTAGGTCTCTCCTCACAGAAAGCTGACAATATGAGCAGTGTAAACCCTCTGCGTGCAAAAACTCCTAGCACTGGTGCTTATGGTGCTGAGTGAATATGTTTCAAAAAGTCAGAACTGGCTTGCAATCTGTTACTTTTCCCAAGATTGCAAAGAGGGGTTAGTTTCAGGATCCTGAAGTTCTGGGGTGGCCAAGATAAGATCCATTTAAAGAATTTGGGAACAGGCATTTTTTGAGCCCTCTCAGTTGGTACAAAACCACTCATAAGCACTAGTCACTTCTGAAAACATTGACCTAAGTTTACCATGAGTGTTGACAGAATATGACATACATGTGGATCATTATATGAATTTGGATACCTCTGTAGCAACTTTTTTTCTTACTGTGTAAGCAATAGTAATATTCACATCACCTTTTCATCCCTGGACAATGGTATTGTTCTTTGACATTAAACATTACCTACCAATGTACATCACAGAACTAAGGTCCTTTTGTAAATGAATGGAAATACTTAGTTAAAAGCCATAATGGGTAAAAGAGAGAGCATCCTTGTGACTTTTAAATATGGAGCAGTGTGCTTACATGAGTCCTGAAATGCATATTAATTTCACATTTATGACTGCGTCTTTTTCACTTTGAAGTCAAGAAAAGACTGAATTAACAGGAAAAAAGGTAAATGTTATCTCAACAGTATCTGAGCTGCTTTTATGGTTTTACTGAATCTGTAAATTTAAGTGCTGTTATAAGAACAGGCCACGGAAAGTCCGTTCTGAACGGTTACAGCACCGATGTTCTTGGAGGCAAGCAGAGTAACCTGGCAGTGAGCTGTGCCTGAGAGGTACAATTGTGACTTTCTCTGCCCAGCAGCCTTCCTGTTTTGCCATACAGCTGTACTAATACTGCCATCTCCCTTCAGATCCCTACATCTGGAGAAAGGCACAAGATAGATCTGCTTTGATTTAATACATAAATATCAGTTTTTAAGGTGCTTCACATGGGCACAATACATAGTGACTCAACAATGTATAAATTACCAGATCATGATATTTCTGTCATTCAAGACGTGGTACACAGGTAATCCTAGAAAGCTGAAGACTGACAAAAAACATATGGGTAACTCTTAAAACTGTTAGTTATTAACAAGAGAAACATGGTAAGCCACTGGGGAGACCTGGCTGGATTTACATTTTTGCAGAATTGTTGAAGATGTGTATCTGAACGCACTGGAGCAAAACCTTACATGTACAGCTAGTACATTCACACATGTTGACTAAAAATTTTCAAGTGTCTAGGATTAAAATTTAGCCCTAAACTGATATTAAGTTTCCTAATTATGCATGGCTATGTACCCAATACTCATAATTCTCTGCTGAAGTCAGAGCTTCCAGTTGGGCACTGCCTGTGAATAATCAAGCCATTTTATTCAGAAGCCTAAATTTGGATGTAATAGTCTTAATGCTGTAGGCATCTATGATAGTGTTTGTTTTATTTGCATGTTTCTCTGTTTGAAAAGTTAAGTATTTTAATTTATATTGTGACAAAATCTGGCTTTTGCATTTAAAAACTTGTCTGATTTGGAGAGCTCAGTATAAGCAATAGGTCTAGAAAAGGTGACCTCAAAGCTCTGTCCAACCCGGGGTCTTCTCACAGGGAGCTGTATTTTTTTCTGGCTATATCATATATGAAATAATACAAGTGGCTATCTATAGGACACCCTGTACTTCAATTAGTTGAACACAGTGTCTGATTTGTCTAATGGTATAATAACAGGGGCAAAATCTTAACGAGTCTACCTACAGCTTTACATATGGACTTTGCAAGGGATTTTCACGATCAAGGCATAGGAGCTGTGGGCCACACAGGTCAAATCGTATCCCATCACGTACGGGAATTCAAAGTATCTCTCTTTATGTTTTGCTGGAGTTGGTTCAAATTCACTGTGGTCCACATATGAAGAGCAGAACTTGATAATAGCTGAGCTGTGACAGGAAACACAATCAGTTCTGCGAGTGCTAATAGGCATGAAGCAATAGGGCAGGCCAATGCATCCATGTCATCAACTCTGCGTGAGCAGACTGGCCCCAAGTGAAAGTCCCCAGTCACTCACTGCCTGCACAGCCACCAAACCACTGTGATCATTTCTGAGGGATCTTTGCATGTGGGGGATGCTGGCGAATGAAGCTTTTTCTATGTTGTAGTGCCATAAATTATTGAGACCAGGTTTGTAGAAAGAAGTATTATCGCTTTATTAAACCAAACGAGAGCGTCAGGAAAAACACGGGGGTTTCAGTTCTTCTGTAGGAACTGTAGAAGTCTGCTGTGCCAGGAGTTTGTCTGCCTTAATCAACTGTGTTGGATTGACAAAAAGAGAATTTCTGTCCTTGTTCTTCCTTGTTCTTATACTCTAGCCATCACGCGAACCCAGAGTGCCGCTGTAGGTGTTGTAGAGCAGAAAGGGTGGGTTGCTGCCACGTGGATGGCAAGGAGAGCGAAACAAATTACTTCCGTGGACATTTGTGTTTCTGGAGTCAAGGCTACCAGTCTCTGCCCAGAACAAGCTCTGTTTTCTCTGGGGTTTACATTAGTGCACAGTGATTTGAAATGGTGCAAAGCAGGCATGATGGTGGCTCCAAGTGACGCTGCTCAGCAGCAGACCTGACCTGTTCGCTACAGAGAGGAGCATGAGGCAAGGTTTGTCCAAATGGTGGAGAAGCCCTGTCCCCCGCAGCAGCCCATCACCCTCCCTCGTCTGAGGTGTTGCAGCCAGGGTGAGTATCTTTTAGGGTCCAGAGGACATTAATGTATTTTTTGTGTGCGAGAGCTGACAGGACTGTCTTATTTCTGAAATATCAGAATTCATGATGAGAAACTAAAATCCCCCATTTCTTCCCAAACCAAATAGAGCCCATATACCTTTTTACATCAAAGACTGATGAAATTTCATGGAATGGATTTCTCCATTTAATTGTCTAACTCTCTATATTAAGACACATCTTTTTGCCTATTATGCAAACATGCAGGTAGATTTATACTAGGAGCATTATAAAAAGTGGAGATAGGTAGTAAAGATTATATTGATGTGCATAAGATAGAAGACAACAACACATGGAGAAAAAAGATATATGACTGGCTGGAAGCATTGCAAGCTAACACTTTGCTAACTTGCCACATGTGTACATCACATAAGCAGCTGAAAATATTTAATAGTGAAGGCTCGCACATCTACAGTGTATTCGGTTTAGGGGGAAGTGTATGCAGCTGTTACAGATTTAAGTACTATTTTCTTTTCCTGTTGGTGACACTGAAGCAAACGAGTACCTATACCTGAAAGGTTATATATTAAAGACAGGACATAATGAGGCACAACACGGAAGTTAAAATGAGTATGAGGAAAACCACTGCATTCTCTGAAAGTGCAGACATGGATTTTAACTACAGATAAGTCTCTCTCTCTCTCTCTCTCTCTGGGACTTTCTTTGAGGACTTGCTTTGAGCGGTTTCCCCAAATGGGCTACCTAGTACAAAATTGAATTTACAGTAGCTATTATGAGGACACACAAATTATATGTGGTGTACCAAAATTTTCAAGTGTGTTATCTCTGTGTTTTTTTTTTTTTAAATAAGGATGGCTAAAGAATAAATATTGCTATTTGTAATGCTTCCACTGTCCTCAGAGCTTGCTTACTATAGTCTTTTCATTTCCCATACAATCAGAATCTAATTTATTTATATAAAAGCATCCTCCATAAAAAGTAGTGCAAACTGCTTTGCAGAGAGAGATAAAGAAAAGAAGGAATGTTTTACGCAGATTGCCACAGTGACTCTCAAGGAGACAAAAATGAAAAACAATCTCTGAGGATAGAGTACCATGAACATAAGAAAATCAGAAATAAAAAAGAAATAGCAGCAGAATTATTTTTGAAACCTAGATTGAGTTTAGGGACGGGAGAAAAAAGGAAAAGAGAAGGGAAAAGAATGGAAAGGAAATGAGTTGTGTAACAACAAAAAAAGGGAAAGGGAATTGGAAAGTTTTCAGATGAGATTTAAGAAGAAAAACGTTTCCAGGAGAGGGAGATAAGGCGGCAGTACAAAAAAGGGGAAGAACGTCCGTGCGGTGTAGGAAATCACAAAGGAAAGAAGAGTGGCTTAGTTTATAGTCAATCAACCAAGGATTTGGAAAATCTGGGTACAGCTGTCTGGGTGCTTTTTGTCTCTTTGGAATTTCTTACCTGTAAAATGGAAAACAGAAGGGTAGGTGGTGAGGCATGAGGGTCTGGGTGTTAGAGACTTCTGAGAGAAAAGGCTTGAAGGGACTGTGGAGCAGTTGAATAGAAGTCAATAAAAGTAGGATATGGCCACAGACCTGTTGATCTTCCCCAGTGAGATACAAATGCTCAAGTGTTCTTTAAAGTTGATAGGTAAATTATTTTGTAGCAACACACAGGTAGTAGGAAGTGGCTGTGACCAAGCCAACAGAGGACAGAGGGAAGGACAAGCAGATCTGGGATGTTTATAGTAGATATAGTGATAGTGAAGATAGAATTAACAATAAGAAGCCCTGGAGGGACAACAGGAAACAATGAATTTTAATGAAGATGAAAACTTTCTTCAAGATAGAAGCAAGGGAGCTGGATAGATAACTTTTGTTGTAACTGGAGGAAAAGCATACCAGAGACACTGAGGCAAATGTAGCCTTGTGTTATGCCAGCTTTTACCATCTTTCTCCACAGTGCGTATTCCAAAGAGAAAGAAAATCCTCCCATAGAGAAGCTTTGTGAGGGAGATGCCCTACAGGTTGGTCAGTGTTGGTTGACCTCAGAAGGTTGAAGCTGGGGAGGGGCGTACCTGAGACAGGCAGAAGTTTTGTTCCTCCTGTCAGGAGGAGCAAATGGTGAGGAACAAACGGCGAGCGGTGATCGGCTCTTCTGCCATTCTCCCTTGGGGCACTCCTGCCCCACCTGCCAGTGCTTGCACAGGCCCCTGCCAGCCGCCTTGGGTATACTGACGTGTGATATATCTTTGTGTAAGCTCAATAGTGAGGTAATCTGTACCACATATTTAGCAAGTAAGATGAACCAAATGAAATGACTTTCTGCTGCAAGATCTTAAAATGTACTGAGGTGATACTGAAACTTTCAAGAAGAGCAGCTAGAGCAGAAGAGCTAAAGCAGGGTGAAGGCTGTATGACCAAATAAATAAACATCACCAAGCATTCTGGGAAGAGCAATCTCTCTTAAGGTCAATTCTTAAGCTATACTTGTGCTGTACCCATTCAGAATAGATTTCAGCCTGTCACCCAAGTGCTACCTAGTACCATAAAATCTGCTGTACTCAGATAACATAATTCACAAGCACGTTGCATCTTTTCTCAGGACTTTCCAAACTTGCTACTCTACACTTTGTGTCCTTTTACACCCATCTTATTTCTCTTAAAACATTTCTTTCCTCTTCTCTTCTACTTTACATTTTATTTTACCTAAAAGCTCGAGGTGGATCACATTTAATGGAGTCCATTAAATGTGGGGATGAGAGAGAGAAAAATGGGGCAGTTATCTCTGTGCTACTGCTCCGTCCATACTCTTTGAATAAGTCCGCACAATGACACTTGAATGAAAGCCTAAGTAAATTCTGGTTGATAACTGCATGGAACAAATGTGGAACAAAGGAGCTATGTTCTACTCTTTATATGTCGGAAGAATGAACTTGTTGCTGCTTGATCAATTCCTTGTCCTTCACTAGTACTTGAGTTCCTCCTTTTACTGAAAGAGCATGCAACGTTGCAGTTCAGGGTTGTGTTATATTTCCTGACCTTTGACACTTTTTTCTGGGGGGAGATTTAAAGGAGTTAATATGGGAAGCAGTTTTTGTCTCGCTTTAGCTTTTAAATAGCAGAGTCTATTTATTTCTCATTCAGTGAGCCTCAATTATTTGTTTCTAAAAATCATTTGGTAACAGGATTAATTCATCCTTCATGTAACTACACTGGAAGACAATAACGTTACACAAGAGATGAATTTGCCAAATATATAACTCTTGTAGGGACAAAAGGAATTCTTTCTAGAGCTGTGTGAAAGGTTTATGATACATGCCTGATTTAGTATATTGCTACAAATCTGAACATTAGAGCCCATTTGCCTTTCTTCAAAAGTACTTAATGTGAAACCAGGCCCAGGTGTTGAACCATCAAGCCTAATTTTAAGAAAAAATGATTTGATTATGCCTGTGCTGAGGGTGTATAAAGCTTTGCTTGCTCCTGGGAAGTACTTCTCTCAATATTTGCAATGCAACACAAAGTTGGGTAAATCCGCCCAGCTGCGTGCCAGGAGAAGTACTCAGTGGATGCCTGTAATGTGAAGCTGCCTGACTCTATGGGTTCTCGAGGGCTGAGTGAAGTGGTGGTACTGATGGGGAGATGGAGGCCAGGCGAGGCTGTGTCGCCTCTGTCCCTGTTCTGATATTATGCTTTTTACCACAGTGTCTGACAAGACAGTCCATTAATATGTTAAACAATATCAATCACATCTGTAGCATGCTGTTCTTTCTTTCCTCTTCCCCAGGAGGGGGGCATGCGTAAAGAAATGTCTTGCTTTTGGATAAGTTTTTGTTCTTTTTAACTGTATGCACCCATAAATGCTTATGATATTATGTACAGTGCAGTGGCTCCCTAAATTCAAGTCCTGTCTGTAGCCAACATTTGCTGTGAATGTGGTATGTTTGGTTTGTGTGCTGAGGAGGTAATGTCATGCACTGGAGAGAGCAATAACCTATGACTCAGGACCCAGGATTCTTAATCCTGGCTATGCTGCCCACCTGCTGCATGGACCTAGGCAAATCACTTGACCCAGATTCCCAAAGATAGATAAGCACCTAAGATCTTCTTTAAATACTGACGTCCAGGACAGATTTATCTGGAGTGCTGGATGCAAGTCATAAGCAATCCTGTGATGAGGTTGCAGCTGGGTGACTGGGTAGCTTTCCCTCCCACTTTTAAAGCTATATCTGTGCTTCATCTATGTCCACCATGTCAGCTCCATCCAAATCCTTAGATAATGCATGTTGCAAAGGGCACCAACATTTCTGCTGTGCATTTGGAAAAACATGGAAAAACTCGTCTATGGTTGGTGTCCTGGAAGCTCTGAAGTGGGAGTTTTAAATTAGATGCCCCACTGCCATGAGATGCTGGGGTCCAAGGGTGTGGCTGCATTCAGAATATGTGTGAGACAGACATTTAGGGAATGCGGAGGCAGAGAAGTGGGGGTTACCTGGGACATTTGCTGGTTAGGGAATCAGCCTGGGATGGCGAAAATGCAGGCTCAAGTCCCCAATCCAAACCAGGTACGCTAAGGATGGTTTGGCCTCAAATCCCAAGTAAGTGTCTAAACCAGTAAACTACCAGATACTCTGTGAAATGCCTTTCTCTTTTATGGGGAATTGCAGGGGAGAAGGAACATCAAGCATGGTAACCTAGCCACAGAAGAGCACTTATGGCCGAGAGTCCACGCAGGCACCAGGACGGAGTGAATATACCCAAACCCATCCATTAGCCTCCGCACTCCAGACTGGTATGTGCAACTCCTCACCCAGCTCCTTCCTCACTCTCCCCTGCCCTGAGGGGCTAGGCTGGGTGCCTAATGTTTAGCAAGAGCAATAAAAAGTGTCAGTGAGGAGGAGAAAGGCAGCATACAGTTAAATGCTGTAATGTCTTATGTGTCTCTGAAGAACTACCCGTGTGTCCTTCTAGTTCCCAGCTTGTTGCTGTCCCGTAAAGGAAGGGGACACTCTCCAAGGCAATATTTGTGTCTGTGGAGCTGTCCCCAGACACAGCAGAGCACAGCCTTGGACCTTGCTGCCACAACAGCAGGGAACACTTCTAGCATGAGCTGAACCATTTGGATGGGAACCTCCATGAGAGGCAGGGGCACAAGGATGCCAGGCTCCTTGGAAAATCACAGTAGGAATTTACAGATGATGCACAAAATAACTGTTCTTGTCATTCAGCTCTGGCCATGTTCTGTGTAAGTATGCCAGAATAGTTACTGGCCTCAGTTTCTCATGATATTCAAAGCGGTGAAAGCATTCAGAACTCCTCGACAGGCTGGAGAAGCCTGGTACCTTGCAAGATGGAGTCCAGGTTAAAAAAAAAATTATGAGTAGGTCTGGAAGTGAAACAGCTGACTGCCTCTTTCAGCACAGGCTTTTATACATGGTCGTAGGGTATCTGGGAATCCATGAATCCACACTGACATCTGCACACTTAGAATCATGATGCTGCAGGCCCAAAGTATATATTTAGACTGCATCTACAAACCTCGCAGAAAAACATTAAATCAGCAAAACGAAAAAAACAAACAAAAATGAGACATAAAAATGAGCTGGCTACTCTAAAACACAGATACAGTAATTATTTCAGTCTTTTGCTTAGGGGTGTACCAACTGTTTACAATTTACTGTTTGGCAAGCTGGGTGTTCTCATTTCCCTCATGGTTCAGGAGTCAAAAACATATGCTACCTTTAGTAATGAACTCTTCTAAGATTTGAAACTATCCATATTCATGTCACAAGAAATGTTTACACAAGAGCAAAATGCTCCAACATCAAAATAAATCAGTAACATCTCAGAGTTTATATTTCCATATGCTTCTTTGGCATAATAAAGCAGGGGAAGGGCTGCTGTTGTAAAATGGAGTTTAATTAAAAACAAAAGAAAAAAAACTTTATCAGAAATCATGGCCATCCAAAAATCATGCAGACTAATGCATGGTTTCAACATATTCTAAAGATTTATCATCTATCAATAGAAACAAGAAAATGCAATATAATCATATCCTCTACACACCTTGCATATTTTCCATCTTCTGTGCATAAATTATACATTCATTTTCATAATTATGGTAACATTCTAGTTTTCACATAAACTGCTATTACTCCTGGGTACCAGTAAGTTTACATCTACCAAGGCTACATGCTAATTACATTTTCTTTTTATAATGTTATCTATTTATCAAATTTAGTTTCTTAATGGAAATTAATAGACTAGGTCTCTGCAGTAAAAAAATAATCAGATGTAACATAGCGGTTTGGGTATTTTTTCAGCTTTTATTTTATTCAGGCTTTAAGGGCTTTGAGTGCTTGATTGGTGATTATGGTGTATGAAATGGGTTATAAAACCAATGTCCAGGAGCTGGTCGGGAAGGAGTTAATCATCTCCCTTTTGCTAGAGGAAGGGCCACAGCTGTCTGAACTGAGTGCAGGGTTTTTCAGGGGAGCCAGCTGTGGGGATTTAATTGATTCACCCGCCAGTCTATAAAGGGGGGTACCACAGGGTGACTCTAAATCCTGTCATGATTCCGGGAGGAGGAGGTAATTTGGGGTGGGTATTGTAGCCGTGAGAAGACCTAAGCTGGAATGACTAGCTGAGTAAATACTTAATGTTCTTGTTTTCTTCTGAATGTCAAGTGAGGAAAGGAAGGTTTTTTACATCTCTTTGAGGAAATAGGGTGCTCTTTCTATTTTTCTTATCCTTTATTTTTCTAACTTTTAATGGAGCCTTGTGATGGTCTTGCCTGGATCTAAAGTCAGGGCAGCAAGAAAGCCTGGATTGAAGGGAGATCAGTGGATGGAAGATGTGCCTCAGCCAAGCACAGCAAATGAAGATGAGTGGATGGGTGTGGGCAGGATTGGGGAATAAGATGGTGTGTGGGATGCCAGAGGAAATCTCCTTGTCTATACATACAGGAGGGTTGGTTTACAATCTTAAGGAGTCTTGGCTTTCAGATCTGCAACATATCTCCTTTTAGCCTGCTTTTCAGTTGGATGCAGAAAGGTTGTTTACTTTCCCTGGACACTTGAATGCTTTTAACAACAGGGTTTATCAGTGCCTGGCTTACCCTCAGGGTGGGTTTCCCTTCTCTTTCTCTGGATCAGAGTATTGTCAGAAATCTGCAACTTGTTCTAACAGGGACAGCAATGGTGGTGGAGTACCTTGTCTAAGAACTAGCTTTGACTGCATTGATTTGAGCCTCAACATGTTTTTTTTTCCCTCACTTTTGGTGGATTGCTTCCATCTGCCTCATGGTTTTCCAGGTTTAAGCATGATAATTTACCCGAGGAAACAGTGTTTGGTCAGGGAAGAAGTTCTACATAAATGTAAGGTACTAACACTAAGCAGCACCTTGTTTTGAATATCACAGTATGTTTAGTTGTTACATATTCTGTTTTTATTTTGCTTTAGAAATTGTCTGCATATTTCAGCCATTATTTACGTCCACTTGTGTCTCCTCTGGCAGTAACTCTGCTATAGTTGAAATGTGAATCAGCTCTTTACTGTGCTCCAGAGAGAGGATATCACAGGCTTCATTCAGCAATGTCCATCTAAATAACATGTTGTGTCTGAGGAAGGATTGCTCATAGTTAAAACAATGCCATTCTTGTCTAGCACCTCATTCTAGCAGTTATACACTCCTCATATAAGTAATAAGGGTCTCTGGAATGCTTTGCACAAGTCTAGGAAAGAGCCATAAGCTTCACCTGTGTATTCTGCAAGACATTCAGAGGTTGCTGCAATGTGTCATGTTTGAACAGCTTCCAATCAGCACCTCCTTTAGCATTAAAAGCATGCTCCCCAAACTTATTGGAGTTAAGGCCTGGATGTGTTCATCCTCCCACGGCAACATGCACACTCCAAGACTTTTCTAAGTATTGGTAGTTTGTCAAGAAGAAATATAAATGTTGGCTATTATTGGTATTTTGAAAACTTTCACAAGGGATTTTTGTAGGAAGTCCTGCTTCTGCAGAGACAATGTGTTGACTCAGGATATTGTCTTGGTTGAAAGCTTCTCAGTCCATTTTTTCCCCTAAGATTTGAAGAGCTCACTTATCTTTTGCCCTCATTAAGGTCAGCTATTGCCTATGAAATACCCTATGTATTCAGAATGCTCAGCGAAGTGTTAATCATTGACACAGGAGATGTTCCAAGTGTTGTGAGTGCTGTACGCTAGCCAAAGTCTCATCATCCCATGAAATCTGTTCCAGATTCTCTGGCTATAATTTATTGCTGGATTATTCTTTATTAATCCCTGACAGGGTGCCCCGCTGAGGTATGCGACAAGAAAGGAGATGGTACTTGTTCACTTAAGTGACGAACAGAACATTGAGAAGTGACGTGGCTGTTGATGGCAGCCTATGTTTGTTTATTGGCCAAGATTTTAAAAAATGTCACTGACGGCACCTTGTTACACTGCAGTCTCCTGGGTATGTTTGAGGACACGAGGTAAGCGGAGACTCAGAGCCTGCCTCACAGCCCTTCAGCTTCCCCTCGGAGCCAAGGGATTGTTCACCTAGATTCAGTGTGTTTCTGAATGATCCCAGGCATAATCCATTACAAAATTGAGAGACCTCCAGTCAGCCTTAAACTGTGTAAAACCCAAATTGGATCTAACATACAGGAATGGTTTAGATAAGCAGTCTTGTACATGTGAGATTATCTCTAAGTCGATTTTTATTCTGAGTTTGCCTCCTGCTATTAAAATCTTAGTCGCCCTTGGATCATAGCACAGCCCAATGAAGCATCACCCTCTTTCCTCTTGTGATTATGCTTTTTCAAGAGATGACATTGCTCAGAAACATGAAGTGTGTCCTGAGTATTTTTGTTATAATGTTCAGAAATAATTTTATAAGAGCAACTGCAGTAGTTCGGGTGGAGGGCTTGTCTAGCATTATTCTTCTTCCAACAGTGGCCAAAATTGGATGTCAAGGGAAGATTATACAGTATGTACAAGGCAAATGTATAAAATCTGTCCACTCAGTATTCTTCTGGCCTCTGACTGTTCTGGCTCAGGGACTTTAAGACCACTGTGGCTTGTCTATTTACTAACTCTCTCCAGATCTCTTTTCCAAGTAGTTATTAAGCCTGCCCTTGAACCCAGTAAAGTTTTGCTTCTGCCACATCTTTTGGCAAGGATTTACATAATTCTGCTACATATGAATAAAGAACTGCTTGTTTGTTTTGAACTTGGATCAACCAACTTCCTTTGACGGTGCCTATTTCCTGTGTTGAAAGAGGCAATGAGCAATCCATCTCTCTGCATCTCATGGTCGCTCATGGTGTTGTGGACCTCCACCGTTTTTTCCTCAAGTTGTATCTTTTCCAGGATGAAAAGTCTTAGCTGACAGTCATTCCTTGTATGGAAACCATTCATCTTCATTGCCCTTCTCTGAATATTTTCCAGTTCTAAGACATTTTTCCAGGTGGAGGGTTTATAAGTAAACATAGTTTACAAAGCATAGGAGAAGCATGGGTTTGTACAGTGAAAGAATAGATGTCTTCTATTTTTGTTTTCTGTTCCATTCTTAATTACTTCCAAAATTTGAATGACCTTTTTAACTGTTACCAAGCACTTGCCCAATGTTTTCATGGCACTAGCATAACACCAAGACTTCATGTCTGAGTGATAATGACTAGCTCAGAGCCAACCATCTTATACACAGAGCAAGCACTGTTTTTCCCAACATGCATTACTTTGTCTTAATTGCATTACTTTACCTTAACATGCATATTAGTAATGCAGTACTCCCAATTATTGGTTACTTTTTCCTGAAGTATTATCTTGACATTCATTCTCTGCCTTTCATTTTCAGCATATTTTACCAGTTCAGTAGTTCCATAATTGTTTTAAACTGTATATCAAGTCCAGTTCTCACAAACAGAAAAAACTCCCTGAACTATCTTTCTGCATTATACATTTGATCCTCTTTTTCTAAGCTTTGAAGATAAATTTTTTTATAGAAACAATTCAGTGGAAAAGAGTAGTTGGTGCTCAAGAGCTGGAACAGATTTTCCATGTAAAAGTGGCAGCATGTAAGAAAAATCATGCGAGAAGGTTATGAAGAAGCATTAGGAAGAGCAGTGTGAGAAGAGCACAGCCAGCGGGAGGTTTACTATGAGGAAAGGAGGCCTGACACACAGGAAGGGCTGGTAGAGTGCAGTGCCTTGAAGCAAAGATGAAATACTAGAATACGATACAAAAGGTGAAGGGGAAGCCATTGAAGGAGCTTGAAGAGGAATTTGTATGCTAAGAAGTGGGGAAAGATGGTGTAATACCTCTGGGTTTGATCAGGAAGGAAGCAGATTCAGGATAACTTTTCAGGTATTTTCCAAGTCTTCCAAAGCACAGACGAGAGTATAAAAATGCAGCACACTAAAATAGTGCCTCATTGTGTGGGGTCCTTAAACATTTCTGTGATGATATTAATGCTGAAAGGTTTGATGCTTAGGTTCACTGCAGAAATCTGAAGAGACCTGCAAAACATCACCTGCTACAAAAGACAGAGATTTTAGAAAGTCCGTCCAATGAGCTGGACACTACTGGAGAGGGCAGAAAACATCTGACTGTTTTGAGGGAGCTGTAGCAAGCTGTCATCTATCTCCTTCACACGGAGGGTAGATCAGAACTGGTCCTCATCTTCATCACTCATTAAAAGAGCCCCATGGAAGATGCTCTCTTCCTGTCTTTGCTTTCTCCAGGAGAGGCTTTCCTGACTCCATTTCCTTTGTGATACTTGGCTCAAATCCTGTATATATGGAGCTTGTCTTAGCACTCATTCTCATTTGATGATTCCCCTTATGCTTTTAGTTAGAAAAGTTAAAGGGTATCTGAGATTCTCAGCTAGTGTAGATTGATGTAGACCTGTAAGCATGTCATCTTTATCATATCTGCATCTTGGTTCCTCTATTAGAGGAAGTGGGAATGATGACACCACCTGTAAAATGCTTTGATGAAAAATGCATGCAAGAAGTTAGTATTTTATTATTATGACAGATTTTTCCAGCTGATAGTATCCATGAGCATTCCAGGATGTTTCACTTTACCTATTGAAAAGGGGCAGAGATTTGAGGTATAAGGAAGGAAGAAGCAATTTATTTCTAAGTCTGGTCATTCCTCCTTAATAGTGATATACAAAGAACTGGACCTTTTGACAAAGTATAACTGGAGAAAAACCATATTTTCACCAGATGCATAGGACATAAGCCAAGGTATTGTTGAGATATTAGTGAAAAGATAATTTGGGACACTAAATGTGTATTCAAGGCTCTTGCTTTTTGTTTGAGGAATTTTTCACCCTGAGAGGAGATTGAAGTATCTTTAAGGCCAACTAAGTATTTTAAAAAGGATTTCAAACTACTAAAACTGTATCTGAATTACCAGGTTTATACTACTGGATGCCTTAATCATATACCAGGTGGCTGGTGAGGTGTGAATATAGAGGAATATAATGTCCTCCATTCACATTTTGATAAAACTTTGGAGGAAGAAATGTTTGTTAGGGAAGTGTTTTATTTTTTCTTGAAAAGTACAAAAACATTTTTTTGGCAAACAATATTGTGTTAGCACTCTCACTAAATAGATTGATTTTATTGGCTATACTGTACTCTAAAAATCAAAACACTTTATGCTGAGCTCTCTTGTAATGTTACTTCTAGAAACAACACAGAAAAATTACTAGAGTTTTACATTTAAAATAAAACATCAACAGATAAAGTGCATGAATAATTGTGAATGTGATAAAAAGGGAGTCAAGCTGAGGAAAAGGAATATTTTATAAAATATTGAAAGCCTACAACTCATACATGCTGCATAAGCACAGTGTACATGGTTATGTTTCTGTACTGACTGGGCACCGCAGACCAAAGTGTTTATATCTTTGGCTGCCTTTAGAAAGCGTATGTGGTGTTAGGTCTTAACCTTATCACATTTATTTTAATGATGATGTTTTTATGTTTAATTTAACTGTGAATCATGTTAGCAGAGTTTTGACTGCTATGTCAGAGAGCTTAAAAACTGAGCTGAAGTTATTTCAAAAGCTAAGAATTTGTCTAGCCTGTGATGTTTAGTCAATATGATCCACTCAAGTGTGGAGCTGTAAGAAAGGACACCAGTGGATGGTGCTTAATCTGCTCAGTTTTGAAGGGAAGTTGGACTTCTAGTATGAAGTTAAATTTTTGATCTATCTCAGTTACAGTTAAATAGCCAATTTATGGATTTGTTAAGGGCATTAAGGGAGTCACAATGGCCTACAAAACACTGTGCTGTGCCATGGTACGTTTTCTAGTCAGATATCCATGGAGTGTTTATTTTTGCTGTATGGGAAACTATTTTTTCAGTTTAGTTCATTCACTCTGGTGTCTCATACAGAGCTGGGTAAATACTTCAAAAACCACACTGGCAAATGTTGGTTCAGATGAATCCTGCAAATCCATGTCAGCAATCATGAGGCTTTGTTTGCTTTCTTTTCCACAGGCATTCACACATCCAGTTTCTGTGTAGTCCCATGGACGTAAATCCAGAATGACTCTGTAGTTTTTGGTTGGGCATTATTGTAGATACAAAGTCACCCTCTACCTTCCTGTCTCTGCTGATGTGCTCCTGACCATGTGTAAAAGATCATCCCCCTTCCTGCATCCCCAGACAATTTAAAAAAAACATCTTCCTGGGGAAGCTTGAAGAGTTTTATGGTCAAGGCGATGACCAGATTTTGAGCTGAATCTCTGGCAATGTTGTTTTCTCTCAGCACACTCTCACCGTGCACATCCACACACTTTCGATAGGAAGATTTTTCGGCTCCTAGTTCATCAATATGCAAGTCTGTGTACCGGGCTATGAACTAAGACCATGCACAGGGTATTGGTGGCATTGCAGTTGCAGGAAAAAGGCTGTTTAGACTATGGTTTGTGGATGTGTGTTTTATGTTGGAAAGGTTCAGATTTAAATCACAGTGTTTCCCTAACACACTGTTTCAGACAATGCTCCGGGAGAAACTGAAGCATAACCATCATGGTATCTTAGGGGAAAACAAGAAAAATATATTCCCTGTCTTTTTGTAATAATTGTCTGAAAGGTCTTGTATTTAAGAATAAATGAGTCAAGAAGTGTAATGAGCCCAGATTTTTTTGAAAAACCTGCTCTGAACCTTTTGAAAACAGCCAGCTCTGAATTCCAAGCTACGTGACAGCAAAATGTCACATAGCAGATACAAATGATGTTTTGCATCGAATCTTAGCGCTCTCTGGAAAAATTGGGTCTGGAAACTGGTTTTACTGCATTCGGGCAAACAGGATTTTCACTGGTGAAAGCCATCTATTTACAGAGCATGCAAAGACCTCTACCTATAGAAAACATGCTACCGAGGCCCATAATGTTGGTTAACCATTCAACCCTCTATCCCTTGTTAGAGATAAAGTTATACATGGATGGATTCAATGGCAGCAGAGCGCAGATAAACACATAAGACTCAAATCTGCAAATACAAAATTAAACTCAAGCACCCAAATGTCTGAAAATTCTTCCTTTACAAAACTTTGACATAAAAAGATTTTTGCCTGAAAGTATTGGAAATTGGATGCAATGAAATATATTTGTTTTAATTTTGATTCATGAACATTAGTGTAAGCTTTTAAAATGAAACTTGGAAGTGCCAGAAAAAGTCCTCTTTCCTGGCCCTGTAACTTACTTTATTTTTCTTTCTTATCTTTTTATGTTGTATGACATTGTCTAGGAAAAAATTACATGTGATCTTAATCTCCAGGCATGCTTTTTCCAGAGAGAAACCAGTAGAACATTACAGTAATTAACATACTTTCTACCTTCTCATTTTGTTAATGATATCTTTTTGAAGGCTGTGCAGTAATTACTGCCCACAGAGGTGTGTACTCTGAAATAAATTAATGACCAATGACCAATAATGATTACAGATGTAATCATCCATTGTGAAATATAGGCTAAAATAGATATTAGGAACAGTGTTGGAAGCTAAAATAAACTGCACTGAAACTGTACTGTTAAACAATGCTAAAATTATTTTAACAGTTGATCAGAAAAACATACAGTAAGTTCTTTTCTAATCTTATGCTAATGTTAGTAATTTTTCATTTTTTATTTCCAAAACATTTCTTCAACAGGTTAATACAGTAATGAGTAAAAACCCTAACCTACACAAGCTATGTTTATTTTTGATGAAACCTACTTCAGAAATATTAGTTTATTTTTAAATGTTCTTATTTTACATTATTTTACAGATGAATTTTCAAACCAGGATTCGAAGCATGTAAGCATGAGGTTTTGAGAATCTCAAACCCAAACTTCTTTTTGGGCAATTTCATTTTGTAAAACAAAATACTGCAGATGAAAAAAAAACAAACCCTGCCCATATCCGTACAATTTTGTACTGATATTTGCAAACAGAACCGAAAGGTTTAATGGCAGTGAGTCTCCAATAGACTAATACGCTCTTGCCATTCAAACTAAGTATAAAACATACATGGAAAGTTCTTTAAAAAAATCGTATTTAATAAAGCGAGACCTTACCTTTTGTTTAGGGGAGCAATTTATTTTTAAAAACAGGCTAAAAAAAAAAAGTCCAGTAGTAATTTTTAAAAACCTAAACTGATTGAGAGCATGATTTTTTTCAAACAATGTAGGAAAAGTCTTGTTGAAACCCAATAATGTGGTTGTTTCCCAATAGGAGATAGACATCTTAAACATCTTAAATATTTGACCCTTTGGCCTTACAAAGCACATTTTCACTTTAGCAAACCTTAACATGTGCAGGGTAGTTTGGGTTAACATCTATACTGTCCTTGTCAGTCTCTAGACCTCTTGGTTTAAGGAAATACAGCTTTTGAAAATAAGCTCACCTTCAGGAGTTCTGTACTACTTTGTACCGTACAGCAATAGATAGTGTAAAAGTAGCCCTTTCCTTAAATCTTCAGTGTTCTCATCTTTGAAACCACGAATTTTGGAGGTATGTGTAAAAGAAGAGATAACTACCAATTGAATTTTGACCTGAGACTTTCATGTTGCTAAAATTTACCCAAATTGATGGATTTAGCTCTACTTGGGCTCTTGTTAAGATACACTATCTCACAATGGGTTAGATTCTGTTTTTTCTTTCCAAGTTAACACCAGTGTAAATAGAAAACATGCACTGCAAGTGAACAATATGGGGGTGTGTGTGAATCTATAAAATCCAAATGTGGGTATAAGCAGCCGCAAGTCCATTATCTGAAGTGGTTATGTCATCTTACACCAGCAGAAAACTCAGCCCTCTATATTTGATTCCTAAATCTCACCTTACATCAGATGTTCAAAGGTTCAGATGAATATGATATGTCTCTGTAAAGTGTGTTTTAAATTAAAAGCTAGTGAAAAACATGTCTCTCGATTTCTGGATGACAGTCTTGGAAAATGTGTTTCAACTGGCAGCTGCCCTCTTCCTATTTTACTCCACCCTCACCAAGAAATCAGTATCCAGCGACGTCGGAGCTGATATTCTCGACAAAAACAATAACCTCTCTTTGGTTCATCTTCCCTGTTTTGTTCTGGGTGCTGAGAGGTGGCTTTGAAAGGGCAGCATATATAAGGCAGAAATATTTCTTGAGGGTATGAGGAGGATGTTCTCTCGTTTGAAGGAAACCAAGACTTCCAACTGATTTTAATTTTATTTTTAATGTTCATGGGAACCAGTCTTACATGCCTGGCTGAATTCAGAGTTTGGATTTTTGGCAGGTTTTTATTGGAGCCCAGCTTGGCTGTTTTTCAAAATGTCCAGATTGCTCACATTAAATCTGAATAAGCACTACCCACTAGTTTAATCAGAGTCATCTGGTACACCTCTAATTAGTGTTAGTTAAAGTTGAAATTCATAATAACACAAAACACTGCATTTTTGGGATGTATTTAGTAAACTTCTGAATGTAAAAATGTAGGAGGGAAAATATCTTTTGCAATATTATTCAAAAATTAGAATACATGAGTTATGATGACAACAACACAATGGTAACAAAATAAGGCTAAGTTCCTGAAAAATGCCATGAAAACTAGTCTTTGTCCATTTAGTATGTATGCATACACATATACAATGTGTGTAGATACAAATGCATTTATGAACTTTAATTGTTGGTCCTGCTAATCTAATAATTGACTATAACTGTACATTGTACACAAATCAGTAAAACATGTACACATCTGGGAATATTTCAGCAATTATCAAATAAGCATGTGACACTTTTGGTTTAGATATAAATTGTTTCCTAGTCTTAACCCATTCCAATAAATGATATGTAAACAAAGTGTTATAAAAGTATCTTTCTGCTTGAAATCAATGTAAGTTTTGCCTGAGCCAGAACCAGACCATTAGTGTGTTACTGCAGACTATCAAAAGATGAAGCTTGACAATTATGATACTTGTGCAATTATTGGCTTTAAAGGATCAACCCCCCCCTCACCCCCCCCGCAATTTAAATTTTTTGTATTATAATCTATACTGATGTGGTGCTTTTTTATCTTGAATTCTTCCCTGAATCCTTGCCTTTGAAGGTGTTTTAACTTTTATTATGATGAGATATAGACCAATTAAAACAGCAAGCCCTGCAATTTGATCTTTTTATTAAAATGTTCCCAAAATTAAGAATGCTAGATTTAAGATTTTGATTTTTCAGGTGTCACTGAAAACCACACTCTTATATTTTGCAGATGAGCTATTGTTTTTATATGTATAATGTAACAATAGTGCAAAAAAGTATCTAAGTGTTTACTCAGATTTACGTCTTACCTCAAATGTTCTTGTTTCTGAATCATGCTTCAATAGATACTCTGGACGTAGAAATATCATTTATATTTTTTTTTTTCCTGGACACATTTCAGCTTCACTATTCAAGGATTGAATGGATCGTGATTACAGAGGTTTTTTTCAAGGGCATCTGTTCTTAGCCACAGCTGAGGATGGGGCCCACTGAGCCGACTGGAAGGATCCACCTAGAATTTGTTGAATTAAGTCCTTGCACCTGGATATAATTGTCATGCTGCTGTGCTGGGGTTTTCTTAAGCTACTGGTAAAACAAATTAGCTCAATTTAAACTGGCATCCAGTAGGGAAGCAACAACTCACCTCATATAATGTTTTTCAAATAATTATTTTTCTATTGCCAGTTTTGCTTCATGAATATTATCCTAAAGGCAGGATGAATTGTTGGATTTTTTTTGTTAAATACAAGAAGCAACAAAAAGCATTCTGTCTGCATATCTGCTGAGTTCCAACTAGTATTAGAGTATTATGAGATTATTGATTTTATGTGACTGTATCTTAGAGATATATATATCTAAATACATATTAAAAAGAAGATAACAGCAGATAAAACAGATTAAAAAATGTAGTATAACAGCAACACCCCCCGCCCTCCCAAAACCCCCAAACCAGTCTCAGTACATATACTTCATGTACCTTTTGCCAGATTTAGCACTGTAATGGTATAACCACTTCTACATTTGGGAAAGATTCATACACGTTTGTTTTTTTGTTGAACAGTAGACAAAGGTAGTCATTTATGTCTGACATGGGAATTTGTATAAATATCACGGGATCTCATTTCCTTATGTATTTTAGAGCTGTTCGAACTTGGCAACAAAATTCACAAGCTTCCTGGAAGGTCCACAAAGGTTCATTGCCTCGGTTGGACTTGCAGTGGCAGGACTTTGCATGAATCCCTGGAATGTGTGCATCTGTGTTAGCTTCAGCTTTTCATAATATTCTCCAAATGTAGACTCTGGGGGAAAACAATGAAAAATTATCTCTTCAGCTGAACATTTCAGGATGACTTCT
Organism: Fulmarus glacialis; assembly: GCF_000690835.1. Taxonomy (NCBI): domain Eukaryota; kingdom Metazoa; phylum Chordata; class Aves; order Procellariiformes; family Procellariidae; genus Fulmarus; species Fulmarus glacialis. Next base: position 43,735 of record NW_009188116.1, read on the forward strand.
GAAATGGAAGAAATAGTACTTTCTACCCGTGCTATAAATATTACTCTTCTATTTTTTTAGTAAGGTGACATACTTATTTGGAGAAGAGAGGGATGTGTTCACTGAGCATGGATGGTAGTTTCTGATGTGTCTCTAGAATCACCCCAGTGTAGCTGCTTCAGCTGCTGACCAAAGATGCTATTGTTGTGTACTCATCGTGTCACTGTGGATACCAACTTAATTTGCTTTCTAAGACACTGCTCAGCTGGCTAAAAAATAACAACATGGACTGAAGCTACTTCTTGTTTATTATTTTTTAAAGAAAATTCAAGAATATAAAATATTTTGTGAGTTCAAGAATGTTTTATTTTAATAAATGGACTCCTGACCATCCTCTAAGCCACTTTCCCTTTTAATATTGGGTGGACTGAAATGCAACAGGAATGTGAATTAGAAAAGCAGTGCTTTTTTGAAGGATGACAAAATATCCAGAGATCAAAAGTTAAATGTAGAAGCTGCTGTCAGTCCTTCAGCTGTGCAGTGAATTTCAAATTTTGGAGAGTGTGTGCGTGCAGCGGCAGGGGCAAGCATGAACACTTCTGTGGCTCTCGATAACAGTTTAACTTGTGCAAGCATTAGCTCAAGGTGAACCTCTGTGTGTCACAAATTCTGTTACCTGCATATGTGGCACTGAGACTAGTGGGAAAGTGCTAAATACATATGGTCCTGCGTGAAGGCAGCTTTCAAACAGCAGCTGGGGGACAGTTGAAAGGTGTAGAGCGGTTGGTTGTTTTTAAATTATCTCTGTTGTAAAGCAAATTTTGTTTTTTAACTGCTGGGCCTGATTCTTTTTTACAGTACAATCTGTTTTTCTCCACTCCAGCAGCATAACAGGCACTCCCCCGTGGCATGGATTTGCCATCGGTGCTCCAGCCGGAGGCTCGGTAAAGACCCGGAGTGCAGAAAATTCACAGAGCAAAAGGGCCCAGCACGTAAAATAACACTGACTGAATTATCATTATCTGTCTTCTGTGGTAGAGGAGGCCACGGGAAGGAGTTACTATACCCTAACTCATTGTACTGATGCACACCCAGAGTGAAGTTTTTCTTTCAGCTGCAATAGCCCTGAGTCAATGCATATGAGAATGGGCAAGCAAGTTGCTTTCATACAATATCCCTTTTTATAAGCTCATTTTTCTTGAGCTTCAGGGGAAAGAAAAACCCTTCAGTTTTGCCTCAAAGTTGTGTGACAACTGTGGCTGGTGTAAAGGCTGCCTCGCTTCCTCTCTGCACTCCCTCTCCTGTCTGGGCTTCCAGGGAGGAGAAAATAGGAAAAGCCAGTAGCAAACTGTGCTTAAGGTTTTTCTTTTTTTTTTTTTTCTTTTTTTTTTTTTTTCCTTATGTGATGATAATCCTAGGCCTGCACTTAGAGAGGAGCTTCCAGTGGGAAATTAAGCTAAACTGAAAAGCATAACAAAACCCAAATCATCTCGACTGCAAGAATTCCTCTAGTGTTTTACTCTTTAAAGCTTATTAATAGAGACAATACTAAACCCAAAAGGAAGCTAGCAATATCCTGTTCTTTTTCTTTTTTGTTATAGCGTGGATTTTTGTTTAGTAAACTCCATGTCAGATCTTCTAATTCAATTATTGCACACACAATGTGAATAAACGTACAGACATGACTAATAGCATTCTCTTATAATGTCATTACAGGGTAATAGACATGTGGTTTTTAAAACTGATTTTTTTTTCTTCTGTTACAGAGTGTTTATAATATAAATGAACTCTCACATCCTGCCTTCTTTTTCTCCTTACCCTCTTTTCATTTCTTCTTAGATTTGATTCATAGAAAAATGCGAGTGATGCGTGCCACTGATTTGGGTCATCTGCATGCAATTCCAAAGGAAAAGGTGATTTTTTTTCATTGCCTGCCAAGTAAGTGGGAGAGGTGTAGGAAAAAGTGGATTTATGCATAAAACGCAAAACTCCAGATGAAAGAACGGACCTCTTTTATCATCGTAGAAAGAATCCATCTGCAATAATTACCAGTCAGACCATCCACACACTATGTTACTTCGTGACATCTGAGAACTGCTGCACTTCTTGAACCAATAGCTGCTATATAGCAACCAGCATCCATCCTGAATGAAAAAATTGGCCCAACCGGTGGTGAATGGCACTCAGTAGGTTTCCCATTGAACTATGCTGCGAAACAATGATGCACATTGGTAAATCACCGTGTGCGCCTTTCAGTTCTTATGCATATCCCATACTGGACAGCTTCCATTCACTCTGGCACCCACTGCAAACAAATGTAACTATGCATCAGAGATGAAAGTGAAAATGCATATGTTAAATCCCAAATGGAAGCAGAAGAGTGTAATATATACATAGTTGCTTAGCAACAAACATGTTTTGGCCACAGGAATGGTGACATCAGTCAGAGGAGTGAGAGGGAAGCGGCTCTGCCCTCCTTGTCTGTCTCCCTAGAAGCTTCATAAAGGTCTGTCCTTATTTCATTCAAAGCAGAAGAGAGAGGGCTGTTGTAGACATTTGTTTATGCTATTAATGCGACAGACTGTAGGACAATTGGACTTTTCTTTGAGCAGGGAAACCTGTATCCATTCTGGGTGCCCGTTGTAATGGTGCATGCCCTCCTGTACAGCCAGGTGTTTTGATCCTTGCTTTATGGCTCACTGCAGAGTCCCTCTTAGCTCAAACGCTCAGATAGGAGAAATGAAGTGCTAAGTCCAAAAATACAAACTGCTGGAATTAAAAAAAATTTTGGTGCCACTCTCTCTGTTTTTGACCCTATCATGCCTTTCACTTCAGCTCCTAGAAGCTTTTGTTCTACTGGCATTTCACATTCATCTGGCTCTGTATTTTTTCAGGAAAGCAAGCAATGTTTATTTCAGTAAATCACACAGTATCTGTGGCTAGTAGTTAGGCATTTATTAATTCCTCCCGTTTCAGATGGTCTGAATATCTCTTCTCTCCTTTTCCCATTCCTCCCCTTCCTGCATGCTCTGGTGTGCACGCTGTTGTGCCCTCTGCAATGGGAGGCAAAGGAGAGAGCTGGCAAGTCCTGTTTGGGTTACGTGCGCCCCTCCATGCCAGTACCTTCTATTGACGCAAACCTGAGCTCCATGCTCTAATGTGCCTCGTGCTTTCAGCAGTCTACTTGCTTCACTGGACCACAGCGTCTTTCACGTATAGAAATATTGCACATTCGGGTTCAAATCAATCTTCCACTCTGGATTGCTGAAGACACATCCCTGAATACATGATTTTTGAGTGTTTCCTTTTAATTTAAGGTAATGAATGTACTTTGGTGGATCCCCAGTGGGGGGAAAGAACGTTCCAGGCATGCACTTCTCTTTGCAAAGAAGGTTTTCTTGACAGTGTGAGAGACGTGTAGATATTGAAGAACTCAAATGAAATGAAAATCATGGATGAAAGCAGGGTTAAAGGACCATTATGGTAAAATAAGGCCTTTATTTCCATTCATGGAGCTACTACGTAGATAGTGTTTTACTTGCTTTCATTTTCTGCGAATTCATAGAGACCCTTTTTCATGTACTAGCACATATCAAATTGACAAGGTATAACCAATAATATCTTGCACTTACTATCAGATTGATTTTGGGAAAAAAGTGTGTCATTCTGAAGATATGGAGGAAGTTGAGACAAGGTGTGGTGTTGCCTCTGACCAGACAAGGTAAATGAGATCGTCATGGAAGGGTGGATCAAAACAGAAGGGAAGACAAAAAGGTTGTATGATAAAAGGTTGGAAAACAGGAACAAGTGTGATATTGATTCTTTCTGAAGAGAAAGAATCTTTCCTTCTCTTGAAATGCTATGAAAATGAACCAGGAGCTGGAAGGATATAGTTGATGTCCTGAACAAGGAGTTGAGGTAGATTCTTGTCTTCATTTTCTCTCTGTGACGTAAAGCAATTCTCCTAGCACGGCTTTCAGCCTGAACGGGAGTAGCGTGTAGCCTGATCCTACAAAAATCAAATTAACATATGGATCTGAAGTTCACGGCTGGCTCCTCAGAAAGACAATAGGTGAAACTGGGATGCCATATCTGAATTTTGTGAAGTTGGCAGCTTGAGCAATGAACTGAAATTTGTTGGCTGGAAATCCCAAGAAATTCTCCTAATGTGCTACTGTGCTTTTCCCCCTGTAAACTCTTCTTTTTTAATTTGTGAAATGAATGACTATGTCAGCTGAAAAGATAATTAAACAAGCAACCAAAATAGATGTTTTAAAGGCCTGTTAGATTGCTAGTATTTTAAATGTGAATAATCAAAATTTTTAATGGTAATTGCTTTCATTGAATAAAACAAGATTTTATAATTCACATTAATTACTGAACTCTAATTTATTCCCAATGTATACATTTTAGTTTATATCTCTATGACTTTACTCTTTAAATATAGGCTCAATTGTTTGTCAAGTATTGGCTTTCTGAGAAGTGTAATTTATAATTTTTCTAATGGAATTATTGTCTTCTCCTAGAAGAATGGACAGGAATAGATGGACAGTAGTTTCCTTTTAAAAAAGATATACTTCAATGTTAAGCAAAGATTATGAATCTATCTGTGCTTTTGTGAAGCTATGTTGTGAAGCTCCAATCAAATGCAAAGTCTCTGTAAAAATATCCTGAAAGTTTTTAATAACTTTGGCTCATATTTTAGTCTGCCATGGGTTTCCCTGAAAGGTGGGATAGAAATAAGAGGAATGCAGTGTTGGAAACCACATGAAGATTCATGTCACAATATCCGTGACAAGTTCACATCCTGAGAAGTAAAGTTTGAGTTTGCAAGATTAATAATAAGAGCAAAGCTGGAATGGAACCATGCAAATTCTGAGTGTCAGTAAGTTCTGCTGTGTGATCTCTAGTTTTCTGTCACTCCATCTTTGAGATGGATGACATCTCTGCCCCACCTCATTGCATTTGTTTTCATGTCTGCAATAGGCTCTGTAGGATCTGTACAGACTGTAATTTCATGTCACTTGGAGTCACTTTGATATTCTTAGTAGCGGTACTGGTCCAGTAACACAGTCAGATAACTTGACTTTAAGTAAGACTTCTGAAACTGTTTCACTATTCACACGTGTCTCATCAAGACTCACAAAATGTCTTGTAGGAAAAATAATGAATACCTCAGACCCTGTTTAACCTCTCCCTCTCCTGATAACTCTCTTGATAAGCTCATAAGCAAAGCTGAGGAAACATAGTCTTGATGAAACCTGCCATGAGATGGGTGTTTTCCCAGTTGGAAAACCGTACTTGGAGATCAGTTATCAATGAGACACTGTTCAAATGGAAATCTGCACCAAGCAGGATCCTGTGCTGTGGTCTGGTCTCACTGATTAGTATCAGCAGCGTCCTGTGTGCGAGAACCGATTGTGCTCCACAAAGAACGTGAGTCTGGGAAAGCTGCAGGTACGTTGGAGGGTGGAACTGGAAATCAGGTTGGAGAACTGGTTGGAAAAAATGTTACTCATCAGGGAGAGAAAGTAAAATGTACTTGCTGCATATACAGAGGAAAAGTCGGCTGCAGCAATGCAGAATGGAGAGCAAAATATTTGATTTTAAAGAAAATAATAAAGAAGTTATGATGGGTTCAACCTGTACTTAAGCCTTCAACAAAAGGATGTTGTGAAAAAGAAAAATGTATTACTGAGATTTTTTTTTTTAGTGAGCGTAACCTGGAAGGCAGGTGTGTATGTCCTTCTAGCTTGCTCAGCATAGGCAAGCTTTGGGCATTACTTTCCAAAAAGAACATGGAGCAAAGGAGAGAATCCTGAGCCAAGTGGTCAGAACAGCCAACAGGGAAATCGGCAGGACAGGGGCTGTGTACAGTGTACCAAAGGGAGCACAACAGTCTTCAAACACGTAAAAAGTTGCTGCAGAGAGCAAAGAAATTAATTGTTTAACACTTTTTCTCTGAATTGGTAAGAAAATATAGACTTGAATTACTCCAAGAAAAATTTAAGTTAGCCATTATAAAAGTCATAATTAAAGAACAGATTAGATTGCATTGGGAAAATGTGTGCATTTCCACTGCTGAAGGACTTTAAAAACTAAATAAACATCTGTTTAAATAAACATCTGTCAAAAATAGCATAGGTACAGTTGATTTTTGACCTTTAAAATCTTTTTCAGCTCTGCTTTCTATTATTTTCTCCGAGTGGATTCTGCCGCTTGGATGTTTGTTGGTAAAGCGAGCAATCAAAATAATAATGTAGAAGCAGAGCCCTGTAAACACAGAGGATCTGGTACGGTTTCTAGTCATGTCATTTAGCCTCTAGTGGAAAGTGCCAAGATATGTGCTTTGGAAGACTCGTAGGGCACATAGCTGCATGTCAGCCTATTTCAATTAGTGTGTTGAAATGGCGGATTACACATCTCTATAAAAATTAAATTGGTCTCATCCCTGAAATTATAACAAGCCTGAGGATCCAATGGAAAAATCAAATCTTGAGCACCTCGATTTCAGGGGCCACTGAAATGAATCGTACCTCTGTCTCTGTGGCACCCCGCTGCCATTGCTCATCCCCTCTGGATGTCCCCTCTCCCACGACCTGGGGGTCACGGAGACAGGGACGCGCTGATGGAGAGTAGTCCCTAACAGATGGCTTTCTGCTAGGAGTGTGTTGGCTGCTGAGATGTTGGTGAGCCCCGGGAGCCCCAGTTCTGTAGTTTTCTGAAGATAGTCTTGCTCTCTTAAGTGCCTGTATTCAGACTATTTAAATGTGGAGTTTAGATGGATTTCAAGTGTTTAATGATACACTGCAATGTCTAGCTTGTGGTACTCTCTAACACACCATCCGTTTACAATCATCATTACAAACCATCAGGTGAGCTGATGGTTTGTAGTTTCCCTTGTGTGCTCAGCCACTTTCCCTCTCCTTCAAATCCATCCGTGGCTCATGCCACCAGCCAACACATATGCCTTCCCCAAGCCCTGGTGAGATCTATCATGTTACAGGTCAAGACTGAAAAATTTCTCAGATCTCCTTATTTTTGCTTCATGCCAGTTAGTGGGGGGTGCCAGTGCCTCTGAAGCTGTCGGTCACCACTGTGGTCCCTTCTACCTGTTGTGTGCTGTATGTGGGTGGCAGCCCCGGGCAGAGGCAGAGGCTCCATCCCGGAGGCAACCAGGCCGTGGTCTTTCCTGGTGGCCCCTCTGCCCGCGTGGAGGCTGCAGCGGTGGGTGAGCAGGTCATGGACAGGCTCTGAGAGCCACAGAACTACGTGCGGCTGTCTGGGGGGGCTGATCTCTGACAGATCTTCCCGCCCCGTGTTGGGTGGTGAGTACTCCTGAGGGAAAAACAAATGCGACACCGAGATCGGGCAGAGTTCAGGCAGCTTCCCTGGGGACGGAGGTTAGCCCTCTGTGTGTGGATCCACGCTCTGTACATGAATGCAGTGACATTTCTGTCTCTCCAACATCCCCTCCAAAAGCTGTGCTCCAGGATGTCTCGCTCATCAGATGTGGGTGGATCCGGCATTGCATTTCTTGTGGACCAAGGCACAGAGTTCTTGGGAAATGGTCTCAGGAGACGTTATTTCCATAACTCTTGTCCTCAGGGACTGGGGAAAGGGGGAGGGGAAGATTTGTGAGGCTAGCTATTATAAAAAGCAAAAAAACCCAAACCTGCTCTCTTTTCTGATGCTGCATGCTCGAGCTCTAAAAGTACTGGTTTCTAGATGTATATAAAAGTCAGTGGCATTACCGTGTCACTGGATTTGTTGCCTCAGCTTTTAATTCAATTCATGGTGTGACAGACATTGAAGGATGGCAGGACAACTCCAATAACTTTTACCAGCAGTCCTTAACCCGTGGCTGTACCCTGGCACGCTGGCTCGTGCCCTCCCTCCGCCTGCCCTCCGCCCCATCTCTCACAGCCCCTGCGGACCATGCCAACCATCACAGAAAATGCAAACAAAGTATTTTTGCACAATGACAAAGTGACTGCAGTACATCAGGAAGGGCAACCACCTCTTGCTGCCACACCACGAAGCTCTTCAGGTGTGATTTTAGGTGACAAGTTGTAATTGCAAAAGCTGGGTGCGCGGGTTAGCTGCTCTCCACTTACGCCCATGCTGCATTTCCATTGATAGCCGAGAAATAAAAAGCAGGCAGATATTTCAGGGGTGCAAAGCCAATATCGGCAGCATGCCTGAGGTTCTGGGGGTTTTCTGGACTGCACTGCAGCTGAGTCCAGTTTTCAAGAGAGGAGAATTGGTGGGATGGCAACAGACTTAATTGCCCCCTGCCTGATATTTTTCTTTGCTTTTCTTTGCTTCTTTTTCAGCAGAGGGGAACATTTGGCATGGCTGCTTCTGAGAGGGAAGGCTTGGAGGCCCATCTTCTGGCCTGCATCAAAGTAATTTGTATTTTTTAAAATTTCCCGATAAATGAAACGTCTGCATCATTTAAGACGCATCAATGTGCGTGAAACAAAATGAATTTTAAATGGAACTGTTTTGAAAGGAAAATGTTCTTTTCAGACAAGGCCAGAATGAAACTCTTCTGCTCTGTTCAGTTGAAAAAGTGCAGTGCTGCTGAAACGGACCCATTCCTGAGGAGGTTTTTATTTTGAAAAAGCATATTTTTCTACCTGAAAAGCACCGCCCAGCTCCAGTTAGAAGCCTAACAGCCCTGGTGTCTTGTGGTGGGAATTTCTGAGGTGCATAAATCACTTGGGTAGTTATGAACACTTTACCCAGGACCAGATTTATCATATTTAATGTCTTAAATATTGATCGAACAACGCATATTAAATCCTATGTACTATAATTTTTTCCTGATCAATTCCATATTTATAGCATTAATCATTTCTCTGCAGTTAATTAAGAGAATTGATGGCTCTTAGGCTTCCTTAAGCCGATCCTTTAAATAAGTATATCAAACAGGATCTCCATTACCCAAATCGGACACCATCACAATAGCTGCACAGAGGCCAAAGAGACAGGAGCACAGATCCGGAGAGTATCCACAGGGACTTGACAAACAAAAAAGTAATATTTCAAGCTTGTGTCTCAGAGGAATGGGGAAATAATAGCGGTATAATCGAGGGAGTGTTTGTGGAGCCCTTGTAGTTTAAAAACCTTTTGCCTCAGCCGCACTAATACTCTGAAACAAGGATGCTGATTATATGACCAATTGTTTAGCATGTGTTCCTAAACTGGTTTATAATTACCAAATTAATCTCTCTGAGGTATTAAAAGCCTATTTGCACAATCTTTGTAAAACTAAAAGGGAAGCGAAGCACTTTACCTGTGTTGATACAGAGCCCTGCAAATAGCAACTATTTGTTTTTGTAGCTGTTGTGGCTCTGGGAACAAGTAAATATAAACAGCAGGAAACACAAATACAGAGGCAGTGCAATTGGAGGCTGTCAGGAAGCAGTATGGTGGCTTCAGGAGCTGAATTCGGCTTGAAATAAGCTTTGTCTCAGTATGCGTAAGAGGCTTTGGCACTGTATCAGACCTCTGGGGAAGCCACTCAGCAGGGTGGGGATTACTATAGTTTGTGCTTCCCAATTCACAGCAAACTTGCTTCCCTGTCATACTCGTGCATTAACTCTCTCTGTCCCACCTCGGCGCTTTTTGTGGGGATTTGTTTGCTTTCTAGCAAACAGCCTGACATCTGCTAGTTGGGAGCGGAGGAGAAAAATCCCCAGCACACATGACTGAGCGACTGCAGAGCGCTTCCCCTCTATGGCGAGTGAGAGAGGCACAAAGATGGCTAATTTTGCCAGGCTGGGTAATTCTCCTCCGCAATGGATGTGCTGTAGTTGCTTTGACAATACCATCTAAAATGCAAATGAATTATGCCTGCATATAATAGCTGGCAGTGCTGTGCAGACCTGCTGCTGGTAGAAACTTCCTCCTAATGATTATTTTTTTCCCTCTCCGCGAACACATGGACTCCACTTTCTCTTTTGAGGTTTCGCAAGGGTTAATTTTCTCTTAGCTGTGGGAATATTTTGCGTTAGGAGAAACTCCATGGTTATTCCTAACACATGACTATCAAAGAGTCAGATTAGCCGAGGGGGAGGGGAAAGGCTCCTGAGTTTGCACTTCCTGTCTCTTAATAAAGCTGAGATTCCAGAAGTATTTAATATCATTGTGGTTTACATAGGAAATTGTCTGAACACTCTTAGTAAGTAACTGAATATATGGCTGCTATATTGAATACCATTTGTCCAAGATCGTTTTTCTTTCAGTTATGTTAGATATCTGGAAAATGTTGTAAAAGCAGGATCTCGTTACGGTGCACAGCTAAATGAGCAACTATAAAATACAGTTTTAAAAATTTAAATATCTAAAATGTATTGAGAAATGTGAGGTGCACCAGTACTAAAGAAACAACAGCAATTGTTTTATATGCACTGCTAAGGCAATAAAATGTGGATTCCTTATGTAGGTCCAAATGTAGCAGCTGGATTTGGCTTTATGAACCATGAAAAACAGTTCCCATCTGGAAGTTGATGTTGAATAAAGATGCAACAGTAAGGCTGCATCTTACATGTAACATTTATACATTTCCAACTCAATACAGCACTAGTATTGGAGAGGAAAGAGAGAGAGGGAGGGGGAGATGGGAATATACAAATCAGAAGCCTCTGGCCAACATTTTTATGTGTATTCTCTAATTTAGGAGCCTCAGGTTTTGGCGGTTTGTTTTTTGGTCTTTTTTTTTTTTTTTTTTTTTCCTGGTAGGATAACCCTACCAATAGTCAACACTGTATAAGAAGGCTTCTGAATGTCTTCCACCACACTCACTGCTTCAGAGACCATAGTCTTCATCTCTCTGTCAGATAGGTAAGAAGGTGATTATGTCACTATTTTGTGATATTAACCCCCCAAAGCATCCCTACAGCCCCCCCACATCGAATTGGCATTTAAAAGTGCATTCACAGAGCCTGCAAATCAGGAAGTCTGTTTCAAAGTGGCTGCAAACTGAAGCTGGCCCTTCGCTCTGCACCTGCACCCTGTCATAAGCAATGTTTGCAACATGCAAATCCCACATTTTCATATCCAAATGCCCCAATCATAAGGTGCCCAGGAGATCCTACTTCCTCTCACACAAAAATACGAAGGTCCAGTTTAGGGCGCTTTTTTTGAAAAATCTGACCCCAGACAAAACTCTATTAATTCTTAAAGGATTTTGTTAAATTCACGATGCCTCAAGGATTTTTAAAATTCAAATTATATACAAGCATAGTCCATGCTAAAACCGTACACTGTAAATAAGGTTGTAAATTCTTATTAATAACATAAGGCAACAAAAAGCCAATAAAGGAATGAAGTTTGAACATTTTATTGGCTCTTTTTTCTTCCTTGAGCAAGAATTATTTCTAATGCAAGACGAAGTGTTAGAAGACGTGATGATCCCCTTTGGCTTTTGCATAGAAGCTGTTGTGAGGTTTCTTTAACTGTGAGACTTTCATGGTGGCCCCAGTGCTGCAGTACATCTGGCTGAAAAGATTTCCTGTACGTTCCTAAAAGGGTGCTGTTATTGTTCCTGTTGCCCTGGCCATTTCCACGAGCCTTTAAAATGAACCCAGGTCCCACACCAATGCTGTAAGGCAAACATTGGGGAAAGTTTAAAATCAAAGTTGAATGTTGCAGGTATTCATAGTCATCAGACCATGGGAATCTTGAAGCGCCCTTAATCCACATTTACCATGCATTTGAAATAACGATGCACCCTGATGCTTGCAAACTGTATTCCTTTAACATAGGAAATAAGAACCACATATGTTTAATATATTAACATGTGCAACACTCACTTGGTACATGTGGCCCACTGATGTGATCATAGGCTTTCCTCAAGTTAGGTCTTCAAATCAGAAGGCAGTATCACCCTTTCACCTCTTGATATCCTTAGATCCCACACCTACACTGCACTCTCCTGCTTATTCAGATAATAAGTCCCCTGCTGCGCAGGGCTCTGGAGCTTTGTCCCAGGAAGGTGTGTGGTTGTGTTTGTCTGTGTGCGTGCCCAAGGGAGGGCATAATCCCTTTGAGAGAAATTGTGCCATAGCCTAAAAGTCTCCCACAGCCCTTTTTGGAGAAATTTCCGAAGCTGAGCTGAATGTGTTTGACTTTAGCAGTCTATTTTCCGTGGAGGGATCTTGGAGTTTCTGGCAGATACTCCTCAGGGCAGGCCCCAGGTGGCTCATTTGAATTTGCAAGGGAGAGCAGGGAAAGTGTTCTTCCTCGCTCCTCAGAAAATGAGGAAAAGGCACCGTGTTTGCTGCTGGGTGGTTAAAAGCATCCTTAATGGTAGAGTCTGATAACACCTTCATGAACCCGTTTCAAAAGGGATTCACACCTCCTTCAGGCCAAGCCCCTGAAGGTGTGGGGGGTGTAGGCTGCCTGTGCAAAACCGAAGCAGCAGCACCCACAACCTCTGCCCGAGGGTGGGTGCTCGGGGCCGGGGCGGGCTGCCTGGCAGGCAGCGGAGGCAGAAGGCAGCTCTACAGCAATTGGGAGTGGTAAGGTCAGGAGGAGCTGGTGAGGTTTGAGGAGGGGGGCGAGACTCTCCCCACCACCAGCCTGGGCCATCTACCCTCAGACCATCCCTTTCCCGACCCAACCAACATCCTCCTTCACTACCTCCCCTCCCCTGTCCCCGCTCTACACTGCAGCCCCTGCACGCACCCCCGTGCACCTTGGGCTGGGAGGATGAGGGCAACCAGATTGCGAGGGGGTGGCATTTCTGCTCCTTCTGCCTGCTGGACAGTGGGCTACCAGTCCTTGACCCCCCTTGGCCTCGCAGCAAGAGGAAGAGCAAAGGGTTGCATCCATAGGAATGGGCTTTTCAGGGTCCAGGAGCCAGTTCCTTTCTCCCCTGGCCCAAGCAAAGCAGATGATCAGACATTACCTACTTTGTCTATGCCTTGAGCCTGCTCTGGACTCAGATTGTCGAAGACGATAAACATTCATTAACTCCCTTGTCCAGCCTCCGTGAAAAAAAAAGCACCTGGAGTAAGACTATAATGCTGGCTACGGCATACGGAAAGGTGACTGCCTCTCTCCACTGTTTATTTACATTTATTGTTCAAGTTAGTTTTGTAATTAAAATGGCATTAAAAAAATTAAATATCTAGGCTTCCAAGTCCCAGATCTCTTTTTATCCTCAAACTTGCAAGAAAAAGAAAGCTTTTTTGGGCGGAGGATATTTCTATTCCCAGTTGCAGAATCTCCAGTCTTTTCATTGTTTAATTCACGTGCATGCAAATGTAGGGATTGTGCAAGCCTTGGCAGGCGATGCTCTGGAAGTTGTTCCCACTGCTGAACAATTTAAGCAGCTAGGTTTCATGGAGGTTGGCAATCCCTTCCAAGGCTGCTGACTCTAGGCCAGGATTTAGGGCAGACCTGCGTGGTGCTATTAGAAAGCATAGGTTGTGTGCAGTTAGCCTGGGAGCTGGAGAGCAGAGAGCTACAGTCCTGCCTGTGTCCAGTGGCTTTAATAAAGAATCCCATTTATATTCATTACCGCAACCAAGTCCTGTCTCTAATCTATCGCAAGGGACACTACAGATATATTATTTCTTTGTAGTCTCAAAATGCTCAGATGGTTTTTAACCTTATTAAATCTAAACCCCTTAAATGTGCTTCTGAAGCAAAACTTTTAGCAATAAGCTTCCCAAAAAGTGCAAGATTTACAAAGCAGATTTATGGCTATGTAGTGAGTTAAGTAACATTTCTCTCAGCATATTGTTTGCCAAAATGAGAGGAAATTCCCTACTTCAACTGAACAGGGAGCATTAGGAACATCTACTGTGCTGGTAGATCAAGTTGTTAGTGTTCTAAGGAGCAAGACAGCAAAGTGTTAACCTACCTAGATGATTTTCTAATGGTTGTTGCATTTCAGGAAACAATAAAACTTTGTTTGAATTACAGAATGCTTCAAAGTCCTCAGGATTTCAGATCTACTATATGGGAATAAAATTGGTCATAACCTCCCAGAGATAGTATCTCCGTTTTCTAATAGAACCAAAAAAACAATTCTTTTAGAAGGTCAGACCACAATCACATGTACTCTGGCCCCATGCAACTATCAATTGTTTCTAAGTGTGCAGGTACCATCTCAGTATTTACAAATAAAGGATGAGCCTGGGTGTTTCAGAGATACTGTGGTACACGGTACGGTACACATGGCAGTTTACTTCACACGAAATAAGGCATACGGGTGCAGAAGGTATCGTATTGATGAATCTAAAACTAAAAAAAGTCAGATCCTCCTAGTCAGATAAGGATTTTTTTTTCGTCAGAAAATGACGTAAATAATCATTAGGTGAATAAGAAGACTCAGTGTGACTAAAATAATATGCTACCAGGTTTTTGCTAAATTGTGTAAGAACCAAGCAAACTTTTTGGTTACAGAAAGAGGAAATACTACCTAGACTGGACTTTGATTTCAGCATTTGGTAAACAGCATGATAATGCAGGTGTTTGTTCATTTTTCATCTACATTTTGGGGCCACATGTTTTCAGCCAAGTTTTGGAGACATTTTCTGAGTTAAGTGTATTTTTTTGACTATTATTTTAGATAGGGCCAGCTGGAAACTAAGGAAAGGGCGAACTGCCTAAAACCACCTCTACACTTGCAGTGCTTCATTTTACAGTACCAGTAAAAGCAAACTTCTATGAGACAGTACAGAATTAGAAGCCAATCAATGGAGCAAGAAAAATGGCCAGTGTTAGCAACTCAGAGGCAGTGATTCCTCTTTTTGTATTCTAGGCAAAAAATTCTATACTAAAGTGGAGCCTTCTCCCAGCACCTGGGCCTGGGATAGGACATGTATATTCTGGCAATTTGGCTGAATAAACCAGCTGAAAAATGAGCAAATCTACACTGTGAAATCCTGTAGCCAGACACAACAGGAAAGCAAAATTATCTGTCTCTAGGCAGACTGGTACAAAATATAGTTGAGGGATACATTTTCCCTAGACAGAGAAAACAAAAGTTGGATGAGTGTTTTCTCCATCTGCCTATTTTCAACAACAGTGTTCAAAGTGACCAGGAAACACTTCAAAATAACATACAAGTGTTCCTCTCAGCCATTTCTACATGTTTTAAGTACATATTCCTAAATGGGTGCATGCTGCTTTTGTCTCGTGGAACACATCACCTAACAATGCAGTGCTACGGACAACAAAGTTTTCAGTCTCATCAGTGGTATCCTCCACATACCAGCTGCTGGCAGTTCCAAGGAGAAAGGTTTTCCGTGAGTCACAGTGATTTATAATATGAATCCATTTAAAGTACATTATATTTGTAACTTTTACACTAAACGGAAATTTTTTAAATACAGTATGAACCAACGCTCAAATGGATTTATAATATACATTTATATAAATATGAAGTGTTTACAAATAATCATTTACAGAAACTTTGCTGTTAGGTCTGTATTTCTTTGAGGCCCTTTTAGGTACTTTGAAAGCACTAGGTGTTAAAGTATCCACTCTCAAAATTGTATTCTGGCCTATAAGCTTTTAACTTGGAAATACATCCATCTGCAATGAGGTCTGTATTACTTGAGAGAGAATCTTGTTCTAAATATGTATTGCCTTCAAAGCAATAGATATCATCCTTGAAGTCTGGGTTTGTTGATACCTTGTCGAATACTTTGAAGAAGGAAGTCTCAGGGTGCATTTGCAAACTTGGCACTTGGCAGAAAAGAGATTGTAAAGGCACAAAGTAATGGAGTAGCTGGTTCTTGGTCTGGTTTCAGGTGATATCCCAAACGTGTGAGGGGTAAAACTGCTTTATTGGACTTGCATAACGATTAATCAGAGGAAAACCGAGGACACTGATTCATGTGCTACTTGCACAAAATCCATGGGCATGTCCACCGGCCTTCAAGCAGAACTGTCCTCTGGTGGGAAAGGCAGGGTGTATGTCTCCACTGCTCATCCCCAGAGACAGCTTTAGGCTGGTCCCGACTCCCCACTGTCAGGTGCCTGCTCCCCAGGAGCGCCTGGTGGCACCTCTGGCCAGAAACCCCTGAGGGTGCAGGCTCCGCTGCGGGGATTCCCTGCTGCAGGAGCCCTGCAGACACCAATCCCCATCTTCTTTCCTATGTGGAAACTTAGGAAAGGATTAAAATATTTCTGAGGGAATTCTGCCAGATATTCATGTATCTACATTTTCTGCTCACTCAAGGGGAGCAGTGGTAACCAACGTACTAAAAGTCTTCAAATGCTGACAAATACAATTTAGCTTTGAAGGCTGCCAGCAATTCTGTGGTAGTAAATCCCATTTGCAATCAAAGGGTGAGTCATTAGCCTTGACATTTGAGAAATGGAGATTACTATGAATTTATGAAAAAGGTTCCCTAAAATGTTTCCTTAGCAACTGCTGCTGAGGAGCCTGGGGCATCTCTCAGGTCCCTAGGCTCAGAAAAGCTGGCAGCGGTGGAGCAGACGGTTTCCTATCCTCTTGCTGTATGTAGCGCTGAGGGTTTGTGATCCCTTTCCACTCAAGTCTCATCTAAGCGAGGAAAAATAGTGTTTTCTTCAATTCAGTTATCTTTACTGAGCTGGCTTAATGCAGCTGAAACTATTGCAATGGGCACAGCTTATTACGCAACACAGGAGGTTGAACCGTAGCCTACACAGGGCTGTGGGCAGTTTGGTCAGTTCCAAACACGTATGAAACAGAAGTCATATGGCAGCTTGTTGCCACCGTATCGAGCATAAAATTTAATGTATTAAATTTAATTTACATTAAAATGTAAAAGGGTTTTGTTAAAAAAAAATTAGAGAAAGCTACTAATTTTCCATTTCTTTTCTGTTTCTGAAATGCTCTTAAGTCCTCTACTCAACCTTTTCCACAGGCATAAGGGTTAAACATTTCCTTTTATGTTAAGAAGATGGAGTAATGAAGATCTTCCACCTCTAGGGAAACCACAGAATATTGGTCGACCTGCAGTAAAATTACAACCATTGACAATATTGTGTATATTAAAACTCAGCCTGTTAAATTAAGCTCAACACGGTTAATTTGGTTAAGTCGGAGAAAAATAGTTTTCTCTTAGTTTAAATAGGATCCTTGGCTAGCTGCCACATCAGCAAAGAAAGGTGAGAGACCTCAAGATGAGTGTGTGGGAAGGCGGGAAGGGGGAAAGGGAACTAGGGCACATGGAGAGGCGTGGGTGCTCCTTGGAAAGGCAAAAAGGGTATTGGTTGCAGGCAGCAGACACTGGGGGTTACACAGAAGAAGGAATCTCTTGAGTGAACTATAACAACTTCTGTGTCTTGCCTCGGTCAGGTAGGCTATAAAACCAGGGATAAATCCCAGGAGAAGCTGGACAATTGCAAAGCCATGAAGGCACATTCTCATCTCATGACATCCGCATAGACCAGAGCAGAAGGTTTCTTCTGGACCTAGGGAACAGGTCTCAGTGAAGAAATGTGCAGCCACCTGCCTAGCACACACTGTATGCTTTCTTTTTGTTGTATTAAACTCATTCCTTTATTAAATGAGGTTCTACTTTTCTGCTTCCAGCAGTCAATCTTCCATTTACATGATTTCCTATGGTGGTAACATCTCATGATTTTCATGTATATGTGATTTTTTTTTCTTCTAGATTTTCCAAATTCACTCTAAATCTAAGTAAGACCATTAAAGCACCTAACAGATTCTAAGGGAAATATATTACTACTGGTGTAACCCACAATATAAATATGGGCACAAATCATATACACAATTCTAAGCAGTTCGAGAAGACTGCAGAATATTTGCAGGGGAGTGGTTCAATTTCTTGACATTTTTACAAAAAATGGAGGCTATTAATTTTTTCTAATGAAAAGAAGCCCTTCTTTCCTTTCTCCTCTATGAAATGAGACACTCTCCATGTTTCCATTGCTCCTACGCTGTATATCCACTGAGAACGGCCTGTCATTCTGCAAACTTTCATGTATTTTACAGAGTCAACATTGCTATTCATCTCATGCAACTGCAGCCAATCTTGGTTGCCAGGTGAAACATGAGGTTGAAACAGAGAAGCAGTCTCGAAGAAATACAAGCTCTTAAACCATGAATGGCTTTGTGGATCAAAAATGCCATTTTGAATTACACCTGGAAATGAAGTGGAGAGCGGCAAAGTCTCCGGAGCACGGGTGCAGCCATGGGAAGGAGGAGCAGTGCCGGGACAGGCAGTCCCACCCTCGCCTGCTGCGTACTTTGCAGGTCTGCTCTGAGCACATCAGTTATGATTGGGAGCAGCTGCAAGCTCAGCCCAGTGCAGTGCTCCCAATATGTTCCAGATGATGAATATGATGCAGACTTACTGGAAAAAAAATATATTTCTGGGGAGAAAAACAATTACTTCTCAAAGCAACACAATGAAGCTGAACCGACGCTACGTGGGCATAAAATAGAACACAACTTTTGGGCAACGGCTTTAACTTCTAATAAATCACCCACCTGGAGATCTTTTTGCAGAGTGAGTTTGGATGTATCAGACCCAAAATATTTTCAGAGTTACATAAAGTTGGGAAATTATGCATTTCACCCTTGATTTCTCCCCAGAGGGACAGATACTTTGCTCTGTCATAGCCTCCGAATTTCACGGCTAGCAGAAAGGTCCCTTTGCCACTCCAAGCAACACGTGGGCTGTTTCACAGAAGTTATGCAAAAAGGCTTAGAAACACCACTTGATACAGTGGGTTTCATTGGCTGAATCTTCAGAAGGGACTTGAAGGAAATTTGCAAAAACATGTCAAATGTTAAGTGGTGAAAATCAGCTTAAATGCCTAATTTTAATTTTGTTTGTGCTGTTTGTTGTTTCTTTGTGGGGAGAGGGAAGAAGCTGTCTTTTTCTCCCCACTTTTCTTTCATTTTGTTGGGGAGAAAATGGATGTTGGTGAAAAGAAGAGAGCTCTGGCAGGGACAGGGAAGAGGTTGTTTATTCTGTTTTGTTTTCTTTAGAAAGGGGCAACTCTTCTAAAACTGGTGATGATCCAGTTAAAGGGCGACTTGGGGGGAAGAGAAAAGAAAACTAATAATCAGCCTCTAAATGACAAGTTTCCTCTTGAACAAAAGAGCAACAGGAGGCAGGGCAGGCGGGGGGTCAGTGCCCAGGGGTAACGCTGCCAGAACAATGGCTGAAGAATGTGTGTAGCTCTTGCCACTCCAGAAGCTACTGCCCCAGTGCGTTCGCCGATGGGCTGGAAGGATCAAACCAGACCCTGGGCGATGTCTCAGTGCCACTTCTGGGGTACTCCAAAGAGCAGGCAATGATTGACTGTGGGTAACGCGAGCAAGAAGAGAAGGACCGCCGGAGAATCCATCCCTGATTCTGAATGACAGGTATGAATGAATAGCCCCAGCCGATTTGGCAGAGCCCCTGTCAGCAAAGGGGCTAAAGGTGGTGTTTAAAGTGATATTAATTAAAGATGGAGACTGCTTGGTAATGTCTACGCTTCTCTTGCATTGGGTTAACCATCTGTTGGGAAATGACACCCGTGCCGGATAAACTGAAGCGAGATGATTTTAAACTATTATGAGTGTTCACACAGAAGTTCATTCTGGTTTAGACTAAATTGGTTTTAATTTAAATTCATGTAACTTCTGTGTAAATGAAGCCTATGGCTTGCCATTTTGCAGCAATGGTGAATTTATAGCATGTGTGCTCCAAATGGACTATCATGCAAATTCCCTTGGCATTTACTCCAAGTCCAGTTCCAGCTGTCGGTGGAGATGGAGGAGCAGAATGGACTGCTCACATGGCCTCCCATGTAATGCAGATTGGATCTATTGTCAGTCAGATGGACTGGTGGTGTGGGAGCAGTGTGAAGCCAGTTCTTTCACTACATGGTGTGTAAAGCAATGAGGCAGACAAAAGCTGGATTTAAATTAGGGAATATTTCTGCCAAATTTCATTCTCTGAAGCAGAGAAATAAAACATTTAATGCATCTGGCAATGTTTATTCTGTGCACAATATTCTAGCTGATCATAAAAGAAAAGCTACGTGTGAACATTATCTAGAAACTTCATCATATTCTGAGGAGATGAGAGAGCATGATTCTGCCACAGTCTGAAAAAGTATTTGACTGAGAAAGCGGATGCAGTTTGGCAAGAAAACAAGACAACAAGAGAAAAAGAAAAAAAAGGTTCTTTTCCATTAGGTAGGAATTACCAGTTACAATCACAGCAAATTCTTACCTGCCACAAAGGCTCCATTTTGAAAAACCTCAGTGTCCTCAACGTCCTACTCAATGGCCACTGGCTTCCACTTTGACTTTTTGCTACGTATTCAAAGGAAAGCAAGATCTGAACGGTTGGAAAATGCACGTGCTGCTCATGCAGTAACTGCATGTGCATGAAAATAAAAGAATTTCTTGCCTGTGCACAGTGGGTATCTATGCTGATAAGTGGGCAGTAACTTTCATTGCATGCATATTGCCCCTTTGAAGATTTGGCCCTGAATTTTACTGGTGAAGTTCAACTTGTATTTTCCATGACTTTTCCGCTGTATCTTCGCAGAAGTTTGTGCTCGAATCATCCATTACCTTAACAGAAATAGAAGACAATGTTAAAGTTAATCCAAAGAAATAATATTAGATTATTTTTAATTACAAATGATTGAAACAGCAAGTATCAACTAATGCGAATGAAAACATAGTTGTGCAATCCAAGTAAGAAGAATGTCAAGAATAACAACTCTGTAACTAGATTTGGAAAAATAAAAAATGCTTTCCTTTTTACATAATAAATGTGGTGTGGGTAGTGAAAAATAACATTTTAAAAACGCTGTAACATGTTTTTATTTCTACTGGTTCAAAACAGCATTTGCTTCTTGAAATTAAATGGAATCCAATTGAGGTTCTGTCCTTTCAGAGTCTAGTCTGGTACAAGGTAATGCATTAACAACTACCCTATTGATATTGTAATTTTTCTAGTATACATAGAAATTCTCATATTGCAAGTTGCTGGGCCCTTGATATTTCACAAATTGGGGATCATTAAGAATGTTTTCCATGTCAGAGCTATACTAATTGTGACTGTGTTGATGACATCCACCATTCTACTTAAATTGAAAATCGCTGCTTACTAAAGAAGTTGGACTCTGAGCTTAAGTCCTTGGTGACTGATTTGATTAGTCCATTTGAGTGAGAATAGGGCAACACAGGGGCTATGTTAATGGAACTTAAACAATAGGCCATCACTAATCAGAGACCTCAAGGTTGAAGTGAGGTTAATTGTTATGCGGGTGGTATTTGAAAAGAAGTGTTGACTGGTGTAATGCACTATGGGACTGTAGTATTTGAACATGCAGCCCTAAGGCCAGAGGTTTTGTTTAGTTTCCCAATGAAATTTAAAGCTACATTATGTACATCTCTAAACAACAGCCTATATGCTACTGCCTTTTGATACATCACAAGAGCAACTACTAATTGATAACAGAAATGAGCCCCCAGGCACGACATTCAGATCCAAATCTGGTACTAGATTTAAATCCCTTTCTAAAGTTGGTGAGGTGGGAATTGATTGAGTTTTGATTAAGCCCTTCGTGAAATGCACATACAAGATTCAAATGACTGCCCCCGCCCCCAAAAGTTTAGGAAATTGCAAATTCAGAGTTTCAGTTTAGTCGTAGAGTGCACATTTGGTGGAAACATATGAACTGACAACTACAATGTCTTAATGCAAAAACATTTTGGCATAATTATGGAGAACTGTTATTGATATCGCTGTGCAGACATGGATTTATATCTCAACATGAGTGCCGTGAGTTTTAGCTAGTTTTCTGAGGAAATGCAGCTTGTATGAAAATATCAGTCTTTTTTTCCATCCAGAAACTATGAACCTGTAGAGACAGAAGTCTCAAACTTTCTATGTACTTTGTGAAAATAGCCGCATAGAGGACAGAGATTCTTAGTGACCCAACTGAAAGGGAGGCTGCAGACTTGGCAGACATTACATGTAATATATCCATTACATTAGCCTGCAATTCAGTGCAATAGAAACAGATCTTGTAAACTGGACCAATACGTGCTTAGGCTCCTCACAACTCCATTTCATGTGGTTCACAGGATTTATTTTTAATTAAATAGAGTTTGGACCTCTGGGTTGAACGTCTCCACTGCACATGTGATGTAAAACTTTCTGAAAGGAATGTATTAGCTGTGCACTGGAAGACTTGCTGATGGTGCAGCCCTCCTTCTGGTTTGGACTCAAGTACCACTTCGGTGCTGGAGCACGGCTTTAGGCTTAGATTCCTCCAAAGGAATCTGGTTTGCAGCCACAGACTAGTGGATGAAGCTCCTCTGGTGTGAATGCTTTCAAGGAAATGAATGAGAAGAGGAAGAAAACCAACCAAACTAGGGGGGGTGAGGGAACAACTCCAAAATCACTCAGAAATAAATTTGACTATTGTTTCTTCCAAAATGTGGAAAAGAATGACAAAGACAAGGAGACAAGAGGTGCTATAGATGGGAACAAGGGACTTTCTGACCCCTTTCTTCTTTTCCTATCAATCAGCCATTTTTTTCAGAATCTGCTGCACAAATCCAGTCAGGAAACCAAATTTTCCATTTCTGTGCATGTACAGTGGTATGGGAGGAGGGGCGGGGAGAACGTGCCGGCACACATAAAAATCTAGTATGAGCATGGGAAACATAAGGACGTTTTAACACAATCACATATGGAATTTACAAGGTCCTAAGTCATGAATAAGCGCCTTATTCACAGGAAGCCAATATTTTGATGTATTCCCATGGCAGAAACAAAACGATGGGCAAGAAATGGATAGACACATAATACACACTCCAGTTGTCCTTTGCAGTCAGTGCCTTTCCCTAAAAAGAGTCCTTTCTCTATTTTCATTTCTTCTATCTAAATAATCAGTCCTCCCAAGCATACCCAATGTTAGCAAAGTCTTTCCAATGTGATCAGAAGTGTTACTGGGTGCTGCAGATAGAGCAGCTGGGGGCCTTGCGAAAACCAGCAATTCAAAGTATTTTAGCATAGTATCCCACACACCAAATGACTACTTAAATTAGTTTAACTGCAGCCCCTAGGGAAGGATGGAGGAAGGGTCAAACTGTTAGACACATGTGCTTTGTTCTTTGTAACAAAAACCTTCAAGTGTAAGTAAATGAACTCTGAAAAATAAAATGAAATTGCGTTTTGATGTTTTGGATATCTACAATATGGGAGTAGGGGCACACAACAGGAAGCAAAGAGCAAGTTAAAAAAAGCAGTTTGTTATCTATTGCACCATGTTTATCTCCTTTAAAAATCCCAGCAGTGTGCAAACTACCTGCTTATATTATATTCTGGGCAAATTCAGGGCTCGGGGTTAACCTGGCGGGGATTTTTTTGTTTGCCTGTTTATTGCTGCAAATATTGCAGTGTTTCCAAAAATTCACTTGTTTTGGGTAGTGTATGTAAGCTCCACACTTCCACCAGGACAGAACGTGCTCAGAGCTGTACAGATGCAGAAATAGGGCCCTATCCTCAAAGTGCTGAATGTTCACAAAAGGAACCGGCAGCTGGCAGGTGGTTGCAGACAGTGGTTCTCACTGAGGATCCAGCTCAGCCAAGCGTGTCCTACTGAAGAATTGTCCCATTGAAGTCAAATGAGCGGATTCTCAAGTTCAAATGCGCTTGAAAAATGCAAGGGAGATTTCTCACTATGTGGAGGGCCTTTCTTCCTGAAAAAAAGAGAGCAGAACTGAATCTTCTGCCTTCTGAAGACACAAAATCCTTCACCCTCTGTAACGCAGGTGGTAAGAGAAATGGGGAGGAAATGCACGTGACGGAACAGGTGGTTTGTTCTCATTGGCATTAAATCTTTCAGGTTCGCCTTTTGCTCTGAAAACAACCCTTCCTTTCCATTCATACAATCTCAGGATGAGTCTGTCTTCCTTCTCTCTGTTGTGTTAATTAGGAGCCGTGGATTATCATTCTAAATATCGTTAGCGTTGGAGTTTTCTCCACACCTTCTCACTCTGCCCACATGTCACTGAGCTGATTTACAAGTCATGGGGGGATTCAGGAGGACTGAGATGAGCTTGGTTATCCAATCAAGTGCCACTAATTGAACAACTATGGAGATGCCAGTTACATCTGTTTGGAAAGTATTCTGAATTCCCACTATTATATGCAATTCCACTCCTTTGGCTCTGAAGACGTATAAAAACAAGTGTTATCCATGGCAACTAATGGAATAAATAGACTTTCCCTGGAACTCAGAACTTTCTCACTCCATAACATACAACAGCCCCAATGGCATAGCCTGAATTCAGAAACCCCCTGTAAATAAGTTCCTATGGTTAGCCTCCATAGAGCTCCCTTATTTTAAGTGCAAAATTTAGGTTCTAAGTTTCTGTCTCAGCACTTTTACTGGTGTTTCCCTGGCAGCGAGTGCGGTACAACCCATCTACCATTGCTGCGCACCGTGACTGTTTTCACTGCAGCCCACGTCATTTCAGCCTTTAATCTCACTCAGCTTTCAGAGCTGTGGATATCCAGCTCTTTGCCAGGAAAGGCACTTGGAGCCATCAATTCACTGTCTAGATCCATCTCATTACATTGCGTACTCCAGCCTCAGCCAAAACTCCCATGGGATTCAGTGGGAGATCTGATAGTGCTGAAAAACTACATGGCTTGGCCCATGTGCTCATGCTGGGAAGGGCGACAAGAGAGGCATTACATTTAACATCCTTACATGAAAGAGGAATGCTATAGTGTATATGACCCATGCCAAAAGTTGTGTTCCCCTTTCTGCCTTATTTTCTTCTGCAAAATCTTCAAAATAAATTAATTTAAGTGTTACAGGCATCAGAAGTTTATTTAAGGATTTACTTTAGTTTGGGGATAGTAAAAACTTTCAGTAGTGTTACATCTTTTAAAAAATAACAGTAACTTAAGAAAAATCCTTCTGATTCACAGCTGAGCTCTCAATTTCCTCAGCACACCATTCATCAGAGCTTTGATTCATTGTCCAGTGCCAGTAAAAGCTTTCAGATGTTTTAACTAATTAAATATAAAAAGTATTCTCTCTGATGCAGATACACTTTGTGAGGCTGGTTTCAGCTAAATCATCTTATTTTTATACCACAATCAGCACAAATCCAGTAATGAAATAATTGTTAGCTGCTGAACTGTATTTGCTGTTACTTTCTTCTGTCTGATCTGTCTGTGTTTCCAGGTAGTACAAAACCCCTCACACTGTACTAAGCAAGCCAAGTTTAAAAATCCCCCCAAAACTACAGAGTGCATTCTATATGATGATTTAGGGTTTTCAAATCAGCCTTCAAAGATACCATTTATATCCCCAAATTGCAATCTGTAATTTAAACAAACCTTTCCCTGAGGTGAAGTAAACTCACACTGGACAGCAGACATTACTAAACATGCCAGCTTGCCTGCTATATGGCCAAAGTGTTTATTCAACAGAAGCTTGGACGACAGCCACCACATCAATGTCACAGCCTCTCAGCACATGCGAAGAAAATACATGTGATACATAGCAAATTAGGTGTCCTGCTCTAGAAGGAGTGGAATGGGATTGATTTGCCACTTTTAGCAATGCTCTTTTACTGTCAGCTTGGCTTTGAGAAAAGCATTAAAGATTCTTGTCACAGATGTTTCTTTCATAAACTGTTGTGGGAGAATGACATTCTGCAAAAATGGTTTACTACTCTGCTTTCTTCTCCTGGGAAAACAAAGTGCGCTAGTCAGCCTAGCCAAATGGGCTCAAGGAACGCTCTTCAGTTATACCACAATAGCATTAAGGATCATGACATTTACAGAGCTGATCTTAGAAGCTCTCTTGGCAAATGTACAGTGTAGAGGTATTTATCCAAAGTGTGTGCCATTGATTTTTTTTTGTCTTGCATTAGTTCAGTGGGGTAAAACTGGCCGGTTGGGTGTTCAAAACAGAGAAGATAAAAAGGACTGAGCTTACACACCCTGTATTAAGTGAATGGTTCACACTGCATTTGAGTAATTAATCACCTTTAAAAAAAACAAAACAAAAAAAAAAGAGAAAAGAAAAAAAGAGGGAAATCTACTACAGTAGTTAACATAGGAAGCCTCATTTGATTATACTCTAAGTTACTGGATTGCATAAAACGTAGCTGTGAAATGAAATCACTTTTTAGATCACAGAATAAGTCTTTGATCAAGAAAGCATATTTTTAATTGCCTACATCTAGCTGAGAGAGATGGGGGAAGGGAAAGACAATGAATCTATTATTTTTAGGTTGTAAACTTTACTTGAAAAAATTTTGAGAATGCAAATTTTCTTAGTAAAAGTCAAAAGGTTTTGTATGAGTATTTGCTCTGCCGTAAAAGAGAGTTACTATAGCAACAGCAACATCATATAGAATCTATGACTTATAAAGCACATTCTGGAGACAACAAGTTATCCACATGTCACATTAATTTTCATACTTTATATAATGTTAAATAAGCAAAAAAAAAAAAAATCCTATAATGTCCAGATTTTTCTCATTTTGCAATGTTCATTTTAAAGCAATATTTTTTCCCCACGCAGGCCTATATTTGCACAGCAGTTTAAAATTGGAGTAAGATAAGATTTTAGTGTTTCAAACGCACCTTGTTGTCCTCCATACAGCTCTCTGAGTTACTAAACTAATTCCTTCTAGACTAAAACACCACTATGGAAACATGAAAGAAATTCTAAATTTACTGTGATTATGAGCGGGATAAGTGCTTTGCAGAAAGGACCATCTCTTTGTGTTTGAACACCTCCTAACACAGACCTCGGCATGTGCTGGGGGGTCCTGGGCTGCCCAGAAATGATGCTGCTGGGGAGGTGTCTGTTGCTGGGGTGGGTGTGCAGAGAGAGAGTGGGCAGAGATTTGCAGCTTCTCTGATTCTTTTTTCCTAGGGCAGTGCTTAAATAAGATCGTTATTATCTGTGCCAAAGTGCGTGAGGCTTGTTATATAAAGAAATGTTTTCTAAAATAAGAGTGCTTGTGAGGTCAGATTTTGTTTTGGGCAACAGCAAAGAAAATCCGTAGTAACTGCAGGCCCAGCAGCAAGGAGGCAGGTGAGCACTTAGAGGTGGGGTGTTAATTAGCACGGTGTTGTACAGGAGTGTCATGAGTTGATGAGACTTGTTTTTGCCAGTAGGACGGTCTAGCATCCTTGAAAAAAATGGTGAAGCAAAGGTGATTCAAGGTTTACAAAAGTGAAAAATTAATGGAAGTTACCCTTCCCCTGCCCCACCAGGTGGGAAATCCCAAAGGGACCTCGCTGTACTCCAGCTTCCAGCTCTGTGCAGGTCTCCAGAACCAGCTCTCTCAAAGAATATCTTTCTTTCTACAAGCTGATGTGGTTTGTTTTGTTTTTAAAGGTACTGCCTGGTGTCCTAGAAATAGGACAGTAATAGAAAGATTTTATTTAATTTGAAGCTGTGACCATGTGGTCCTGTCATTATGAACACAGTTATACTGAAAATATATGTTTTAGTTTCTAAGCTGGCTTGATTCCCAGATCGCAATGTGGTAAGACTTTTGATTTGAGATATTAATCAAATGACAAGAATTTCATGCAAGATTTGCTTCTATGGAGGGTCCATGTAATCTATATCTTTCTTTTCTACACCATTAATGCATTCAGGACTGCCTTTTTTTCCCTCCATCTAAATGTCAACAAGTCTGATTAAGTATAAGCAAGAAATTAGCGTTCCTTCTTCAGTAGTATCTCAGCGCAGAGAGGACTTTCCAGAGAAGACAGTGTCATCACTTTTAGACAGACTGTTCCCCAAAACCAGCATTTCTGGAATTCTGTGGCAGCTCAAGAGCGACTTTCTGACTGGGGGAATGGTAATTCCCTGGCCGTAGTCCACAAAATACACCCTTGGCCAAAGAATTCCCCAGTTCCACAGCCTGAAAATCACTCTGTAACCACTCATGAAATAGTTTCAGTGCATGTTGACATAGCTCCTAGGGAGGAACAGCAAACAATAGCCTGTGTCCTCCCCGTGTCTGCACTGGGGGAGAAAGCAAAACGAGCGTGTTCATTACTCATGACACACGCACGCATGAGATAGCAGCTGACACTATCTGACAAGCTGCAATCACAAGTACCCCACAGCACATCGATCGGGTCCTGTGTGACTTTGCCATGTGAGGACACTGGCAAGCTGGCAAGCTGGGTGCACCTGACATTGCATGTGGCAATGCGCTACCCCGGCGCTGAGCGCCTATGCCTGGGCTTTACCCCATCGCCTTCGCATGTGTTATGGGACGTTTAATAAAAAACTTCCCAATGAAGTGCTGAATGGTTAAAATATGTTACATGTGTTTCATGTGGGAAAAAAAAAAAAGAGGAAAGGATAAGACTAGAGGCTTGGTTACTAAGCAGACCTATCTGGTGACATGGGAGCTGTTAGGCTGAATTTCTCCATGAACATCAGGAGTAGCATCAGGCTCTAAAAACTAAGCCACCAAAATGCTAACATACTGCTGTTGGCAAACCTGGAAGGAACTGGATCACTATTCAGAAGTCTTTTTTCCTGCCACATTTTATGATTTTATATATAGTCTTCCCTTATTTATGCATTGCCATTTCCTCAAAAAAACTTTGAGTGGGGCTGTCTATCTTAAAACGTGCTTGAAATGATTTTGTTAAATTTGTGATACAACACAGACACTGTTTGTTTGAAATTCCTTTCCTGGTGCTGCTATTTTGACAGGTAACAAAAAAGGAAGAAAAACAGCTATTTAAAGGCTTTTGAATGATGTCATCACTGAAAATAGTGTGGGAGCATCTAAAATAATCTCAGTAATAATATCTTCTGGCTGGTTGCTTTTCTTTTATTAGTTTATTCCATATCACCATTTTGTCTTAAGATTTATATTTGGTTAGCACTTAACATAACACATGATGTTCATAGAAAATTTTGATCCTCCATTTAGAAAAATGGGGACTAGTTTTAAATAAAGTAAAACGAATTCTGCAAAAACACTGAGTAGATCCACAGATGGTGTAAATTGACTTTAATGAAGTTCATAAACTTGAATTAAAGTCCCAAGTGGCTGTGTAGTTTGACTACATTCATCCCTCTTTTTGTCTCTGAGTGCTTATTCAGGAGGGATTTTCCTGAAGGTAACGTTCAGGAACAAATATTCTTTAGCTGAAGGCCCAAATTCTCATATATTTGCCTGAAGATGATGCCTTGTAACACATTACTCATTATTAGACATTCATTATTTATTCATTTTTTAAATTTCCCTTCTTGCAGTCTGTCTACACAAACAGCAGAATGTGAACTTAAAAAAATACATCGTGAAACAGATACAAATACCTACAGGTTGAACTTTGAAAGCTATGCAGTTGTTTATATATTTACGGCTGACTCAGTGAAGAATAGGCTGGGGGAAAAATTCATTGCCTGTGCATGAATTTTTTTTCAAAACAAAAAGAAAAAGGGATAAATATAGCTGATAAATTGTTCACAATGAATAACGTAAATATATCTCTCTCTCAACTGTATTATCTTCACTGTTAATGAAACAAGATTTCAGTTTTTTTTGTCAGTATGTGCACCTTTTGCTTTCCATAAAGCATTAAATGGCTGTTGAGTCTAATGGTAGCTGGAGAACTAACATAAACTCATAAATGACAGACATCTATATAGTAATGAAAAGGTCCAACCAATTGATGAGTGGGCATAATGCCATTCAAACAGATGGGTCTGAGCATCAGCAGCCAAAGCATCAAGTAAGTCCATCAAATGGAGATGTTGAGGCTGGGTAGATTTCACAGCCAGGAACATCGAATGTTAAGACTGTGTAATTAGTAGAATATGACACTATTAAACCAGCTCTGGGCTGGATTAATTCTGAAAAATCTAATAAATACCTTCCACATTATGGAAGGGAGAGCCTGAAAAGATGCCTGCCTTCACTAGGATATGACAGATGGAAGTCAGGATTTCCAAGTCGGGAATTTGAGGTTTCCCTTTCAAGCAGATTCATAGCACAATGTTGTATTCAGGTATTTCCAAGGCTATATAAGGGCAAACCCTTGCTTGCCTAAAATGAATGGCATGCTACTGCTCTGGAACAGGCAGCTTTCCACAGGAAGGTCCCAGCTAACATGAACAAAGCTCTTCCTCCTGGCTAGCATTTGCCAGGCAGAGTAGCATAGTGTCTGAACACCGCTTTTAGTGATTAAAGGTTAATTTACTATACATCATAATTTAGTTATCCAATAAGAGAGTAAAAACAAGAAAAAGTGACTTTAACTAAATAACTTGTGAAAATTATATCTGATAAGCCCTACAGGAACTCAAATTATATTTCAATTCCATAAACTTGCTGCCCTAGAAACTATGAATTACTCTGCTTTCCTAACGTAAAACAGGTTTTCTATGAGATTAATGGGAAATGTGCATTGTTTATAATAACTCAGATTTCATAAATTAGTGGTGATCATATTCTGGTTTCCATTTCCATGCTTAGTTTGTGTCCCTCCCAGAGACACAGAGAAAACTACTCCTCAGATACTGGTGAAAACGGCAAAGAGGTGCATGGTTGTTTTGCAAGTGCCACCCTGCCAGGGTTCTTCCTTGGAACAGGAGCTTTGAACTTTGTGGCACAAGAGGAGCTTTCCTGGAGAGACACTAGGAAGAACAGTCTGAATGATACCTCCCTCTGCTGCACTGTCTATTGTCTAGCAACAAATCCCAAGGCCTCACTGAGTGAGTTACAGTGAAACCCTATAGAAAATCACGAGTGGTAAGCTGAAGAGTGGCAAGAGAGTGTATTGGTCAAGCTGGAGGAACCAGAGCTGTGTGTGCAGTCACAGAACTTCACTGTTGTTGGAATAGCTGAGGCATGATGGGAGAGCTGCGTGGGTGGACTGCTGTGATGGATGGACACAAGCTCTTCAGGAGAGGCAGGCAGAGGAGACCAGGCCAGAGGTTTGCCTTAATGTGAAGCAACGTGTCAGATGAATGCATATCCTCTGTGAGATGAGCAACAGGCTGGGTGAGAGTTTGAGGGTCAGGATCAGAAGAGAGGTCAGCAAGGGTGTCATCATGGTGGTAGTGCATTGCAGACAAACCAGTCATGGTGAGGGGGTGGACGGAGCCTCCTTTAAACAACTCTTGGAAGTCTCTGTATCCCAGACCCCGGTTCTTAGCGGGGACTTCAAGCTCAATGACATCTGCTGGAAGACCAACAGTCAAACAGGTTTCTGGAGGGTGTGAGGGATAACTTGGTATAAGGAAAAAACTTTTTCACTCTGAGGACAGTTAACCATTGGGACAGATTGACCAGAGAGGCGGTATGGTCTCTGGAGGTTTCCAAGATATGACTGGATAAACCCCTGAGCAACCTGGTATCTGACCCTGCTGGTCCAGCTAGGGGGTGGACTAGAGACTTCCAGATGTCCCTTCCAATCTGAATTATTCTGTGGTTCTAATTTTTATTGTAGCAATGACTACTGAGATTCCTTCTGTAATTACTTGTGGCCTTCAGCTGAGGAATGGGGGGGCATCAGCTCTGTGCCAGGTGCAGTTAAGTTCTGTTAGGGCAGTCATGTCAGTGATGTATTTGTAAATGCACCAGTAAGGGTGGTGGGCCCTGTCCGAGTGCAGTGGATCACTTATTTCAGCCAGGCTGAGAGGAGGTTATGGCAGGCCATGAGCTCGGAGTCCTACCCCTCTCGGCAGCACAGTCCCGCCAAGATAGCCAGGAAGAAGGATTTATGTCAGGCCTTGCTGCTGAGTTTGGAAGATGCACGATGAATATGATAGCACATGAATGTGAGTGCATGGCACAAGGGTGTGGAAGTGCAGGTCAGAATCCAACATTTTGTACATATCTAGGAGATCTGTGTGGTGCTACATGGAAAGGGAAGAGGTTTCAGGCACTCTGAGGTTTAGAGCAAAGACTTCCTTCTTTCTCTACCACCAGTTCCTTATAGAAAGTGGTCCTCTGGCAGAAAGTGTAGCCAGGCCAACAGATGAATCTTCAAGAGGCTTGAAGGGTTCTATGCTGCAATGGATGCTTGTTCTGGCTGCCCAGAGAAGTTGCTGAAGGATGAGGGGACATGAGCTATGGGTAAAAAGACACTGTCATTAAAAACAACAGCAAAAAACAAAAAAGAAAAGAAGTTGATTCCTTTTTATGTTTTAATGCCTTCCTCCTCCACCCCCAACTTTTATGTATATCCTTAGTCATTTAATAGGCTTATAATGTCACCATGGGAAAGTAAGACGATATAGCCACAGTGCACATTAATAGACCACTAATCACAAAGCAGCAAGAGTTTGGCTGACCTGGGGATATTCCAGCAAATGGTGAACATTTGAATTTTTCATTATTTGTATGGCATTATGTTGACGTATAATTTTCAGAAGCAAAAGCCAAGTCCTGGTCTGGCCCAAGCTGACCTGTTGAAAATGAGTTAGCAAGGCTGCTCTCAAAGGTGGTTTACAATCTAAGGTGGGATGTGACAAAAACAAACCTAGCACAACATGGTGCAGTCTTTACGGATGACGGCATGTTAATATTAGTTTTTCTAGAGACTGGAAGTTTGAGAAACCACAGAAAATATATATTTTTTTTAATTTCCACTACATTGTTTATTTGAGGTGGGTGGAGCTGAGGTGGTGAAGGTTAACCACTCTTATTTTTTTTGCAAAAGGTGGCCTAAAGTCTTCTCTGTTATACTGCCACATTTCTGTTGAAATCAGCAGTGGAGTTTCTACACAGACTGTTTAATATCTGGCTTGTAAAAAAGTAGCACTGCCCTTCATTTTTTCATTAAAAAATATCCAGCTGCAGTATGTGAGGTAAGTTGGTTGTTGGTCTTCGCGGGTTTGGGAGAATTACCTTACCAGCTATACTCATCTGATGATATCTGGCTGTATTCCTGGGGGCCGCCCCAGGGTTAAAATCTCTGTACCACGTTGGTTTGCTTACCCCTGCCTTTGCCTTCCCACGGCTCACCTGCCTTGCCGAAATGTACTCTTCAGGACGCAGCTACTTGTAATGACACAGTAACTTCTCCAACACAAAGACTGCCTTTTGTAAATATTTAGCCACAAGCACACATAGATGCTCTATCACTTCAATCTTTAACACAAAAAGTGCCTGGCTTGTATTAATGGACCTATAACAAGCATGAAGCATTGTATGAGCAAAAAAACTGTTTTCTATGTCTCCTTATTATTTCATTTGAGCTAAATAAGAATAGGGCTAGCAGATGAGTTATTCATATGAAGGTTGGAAGAAATATCACTTTTAGTTCCAGAACCCCTGCAGATATTCACGAATTTTACCAAAATATTTTTGTAGATTCCTATTGTTTTTTTACTTAAAAATATGGCAGAACTGAATGAAATGGATAGGTCCCTTTCAAGAACAAAAAAAAATTCAATTTCATTGCTCAGCATGTAACATTTTTCTGTGTGTTTCAAATATGCTGTAAAACTAGATCTCCATGTCTTTTTAATAGAGAAACTTAGCACTTTGAAAAATCACAGTCAAATATGAGAAGACTGTTGATGATTCAGCTTTCTATAGTTATACTATTATGATATTTTTCTACTTTGTTTGCATTGTTTTGTTTTCAGCAGGTTTTGCTTTAACTGTGGAGAAAATACAGGCTTTCCAGAATTAACTCATGCTTTAAATCAAATATGGAACAAAAGCCATACATACAAGGATGTAGGTATATATGGCCGTTAAACAGATAAATCGCTTCTGCCTGATGTGGTCCAGAGCTTCAGGTCAGGATGACTTTACATTTCCTCTAAAGGTTATTTAGGCTTACTAACACTTTTATCTGAGATCTGATACATCTCCTAACAGGAAACAGCAACAAGCAGGGAGAAAAACTTCTGAAATTATTGATTTCCTTTGCTGGATACTCCCCTACAGGAGCACCCTGATAGCACCTCGTCTAGCACAATCTGCCAAGAGTCCACCAGTGGTCCATGTTAGGTGTTGCATTTGGACGTTGTCCTGGGTCAGCTTGTTATGGCCTTTCTGTCTAAACCACCCTTTGTACAGTAGTCTGAAGAGTGGGAAAACATGCTGTTCATATCATGAAACAGCAGCTGTTAAGTTTAAATATACCTGGAATTACTGATACCTTCAGGTCTGAGCTCACACAATAATAATCTAGTACCTAGGGAAAACAGAGAGTAATCACACTTCTTTTTAAAATTTAAGCATTTTAGAAAGTAAAACCAATTTCAGTAAAAACATTATGTTTTTACAAGCATACTTAAAATTGTTTTCCTGAGTCTGTGACCTGTTTTATTTAGCAGGAGACATCTATTATCTGCTGCATTTTGATCTAAAACTTAGTAAGTGGCATTAAACAAAGAACATCTGCCTTCACACTTCTCGTGAAGTTTCTTTGAACGTAATCTCTGTGCTTACAAGGGGTAAAGATGACATTCACTGAATTTTCTATGCAAGGCATAAAGACTCACTTCAAAACATATTTAGTCCTTCATGCAGCCATGTCCTGCTTAAAAAAAAAAAAAAAATCTGTTTTGTTTTCGTGCTTTTAAAAGGGGTATCTAGAGCAATTGCCTGGATGCTGAAGTCCTGCCTTAACTGAGGCCGGGTAGCAGTAAATACAAATCCCACCTCATTATCCCCACAGTGTCCTCTGAGCTAACAAAATATTATCCGGGAAAATGTGGGCAGCCTTCAGACCCACTCTGTCCTTGGCTTGGCTGTGCCTGCCAAGAATAAAGGCAGCTCTTGCCAGCAGTGGTATGAGAGGCCCTTTGGGAAACCATCTGAGACTGCTGAACTTGTTTTCTTTTGGTCGTTCCACCCTGTACAACCATACCAAACCCTAGATTCTTAACTTGTCTGGCCTCTGGGTCCAACAGGGATTAAAGGACAAATAAGATGCTCTATTTCTTGTTTTTTGAGGTGAATCTTGTGGTGGGTGCTCAATTAAGAGTTTGTTTTACCTGAACAGCTGCTGATACTTAGCTGGCTCGCTGGTTATTTTTTTTAGCTGTCTGACTGAACATTTACTGTAGGCCATGTGTTTTCGTTTCGTGGACTCTGGGCCGCCTGTCCGCCCCGGCGTCGGATGGTGCTGGGCTCTCTGGCCCTGGATGTCTGAGCTGGCCCTCCTGTGCGAGCTGCCCGCTTGGCTTCGTGCTGCTTCGCGTAGCGCTGCCTGGGCTTGAGGTGCTCTGGCTGACCATCTGCTCCATTTCCCTCCATCGGCAGCTAATTTATTCCAATCTGAAGCACGCCTTGCTTTGCTTGTAGTTTCTCTTCCATTGTTTCTGTTTTTTTTTTTTTTCACAGAAGGAAGAGCAGGGTATCTCCTCTCATCCTGCACTAATTATTACTAAGCATTGCTCTAACGATTGAGAGAATGGGAAGAAGCTGCTCTTTCAGTGCCCACTGAGAAGCAGAGGTTGGATCCCATTGCTTTAAAGAAGAGACACACAGGACATGTCCCAGATAACATCAGATATCTTGAACTCCCCCAGCATCTCTGCTTCTTAAGGTGTAGTAGCTCCAAAAGATACAGAGTTTGGGTTAGATTCCTATACCAGAACTCAATGCCAGTAGGAAAAGGTCAATGGGATAAAAAAACAAAAAAGGAGTCAAACTCCATATTGTGTTTTTGTGGAGGTTAAAAGTCTACTGATAACTTCTAAGGTATAATACCCTATGCTGCATTTTACTTAATACCCTGCCGATCTTACAGAGAAAAGCATACCACTGTGTAACCCTGGTGAAGCAGTGAACCTGCTCTTGGTTCAAACTCCCTGTCTATGAGCAGAGAGGTAATGACTCAGGGTGAATATGTACACATCAGCCCTTGACCTGTTCTGGATCAAATGATAACTCAAGAGCATGAATTTTAAAGTGATTGGATGCCAGATCTTGTATCTAGGACCAAAGATCTCCAGGATGGCAAACTGTGCCTTGGAAGGCAGTGACAATGAGAGACCTGAGGCCCAGATAACCACCTCCCCATGACATTCAGTGCCATGTACTACAGCCGTGGCCTGAGGTATGTAGGTCAAACTAAATGATTGCAGTTCTGCCTTTTGTCTTAGGGTCTGTTAACCTGCTACTTGGAATATTAATGTCAGAGGGTATGTAATGTTAGCAGCAAGGAATATAGAGAGGGGCGAGAGCTGCAAAATTTATGTAGGAAAGAAAAAAAGAAATTTTCCAAGTTTTAGCTGAGGCACCTCTGTAATGAAGGACCATATATCTTTTACTGTACAGATCATCTTCCTTCTCTTCCTGCAATAAATTTCCAACAGCTTACAGATACAGAAAACCCATGCTGTATATATGTAAGGATTTGCTTCCTGGATACGATGCTTTATTTTATCTACCATTGATCAAACTGTTGAGATTATGCGAAGCTCCACAAAGGTAGCACGGAAATATGAATGCCACATCCTGGACCTGAAATAGAGTTCAGCCTTTTTTTCTTAGTCACTGTTTTCCTGTATTTTTTCTTCTCCACAGGAAGTGGGTTCACTTGAAGTAGGTATTTATTATATGGCCTGATTTGAAAATTTGACTACAGCGATAAATCAGGAGACAAAAGGAAGTTTTGAACAGAGGTGCTCAGCATTTTTATTCATAGTTTGAACTATGCATGACTGCACAGATCTTCCCTTCCCCTCATTTGCCATCAGATAATATTGCTGTAATGAGCGCAGCAATCACTTCCATTGCACTGCGATACAGCATAGGGAAGGCTCTGGATATATGTTTATTTCCAGCTTCTAAATGCCATGCAACCTAAAGAAACAACCATGACAAGGAAGTCTTTTTGTGGACAGACAGTGGCCCCAGACTGCAAACAGAGGAACGCTTTTACAGTATACATTTAGTTTTGTGTGTAAACTTTTCAAGACCATTTCAGACTAATAGTCTGAGCTGCATTACCTCGGAGGGTATTGTCGTTAAGACTTAACCCACTCTGCTAATAAATTACAGTGATGTAGCAGCTTTTATGTCAAAGGATCCTGAAGTGCTTTACAAACTTTACAGTCCATACATGCATGAATCACTTCACCCACTATTGAAGTATGGCCAGCCCAGGGATGAATTGTGGCAGCTGTTTAACAGCACACAGCAGTACAACACAATGGGTTTAGGAGAGCAAAGACAACATGCTCTCCCAGCGCCAGTCCAAGTAATTCAGAGGGGCATTGGAGAACACCTTGGGAGAGAAAAGGAAGGATTTCTCCCTCATGGGTCAGTGCAAGTAATTGTTACTTGACTTTAGTGTCCGCGGTTGACTCTACCCCTCTGCACAGACACATCTTGTACCAAACCTTTTGCCAGAAAGTCCTCCATCCTAACTAAAAAATGACATGTCTGTAAACACAAATGTAAGCACTCAAGGTTTTGAAACCATCAAGGAAATTTGGGTAGGTTAGGTAGAGTTTTGCTACTGAAACTGGAGCTTATCAGGATTTAGTGCTGCCTCAGTACGGAAAATACTAAAAATATGCAGTCTTGGTTTAGGCTGTTTTCGCAATTGGAAAACTGAAGGAAAAACATCAGTTGCACTCACAGACCATATCTGTACATCTACTTGAACAGGACCCAGATCTTTAAAGAGTTAGATAGGAAATTAATTTATTTCCCACTCCCTTTCTGGTTACCAGCTGTCCTCCTAACATAAAGTGATGGTCCCCATAAAGGCCTTCTGAAGAAACAAGCAATTTCCTGAATAAATCAAGTTATCCTTTCCTTCTTCCCTTTTTTCTCCCTTTCAGTGACTGGTATCTTTGGTGACAATCCTGAGCAGTCTTGTTACCAGCTGCTCTAATCTAGGGCTTTCGTCATTTCACCTTGATATTTCCTTCCTCATTGTTTCGCCTAAGTGCACAAAACAATGCCTATGAGTGCTGTGTGCAGGACTCACAGCAAAAGGAGAATTGTTTATGGTGCCACACATCAAACTAAGGTTGGCTTCTTGCATAGGAATAGATTTATTTGTTCTTTGGAAAAATATCTTTGAGTTTTTAACTTCTGCAAAAGAGTGTGACTTAAAGAATTTATTGTTTCATTTTCCTTTGTCTATATAGATCCATGGAGACCAGTGAAAGTCGTTGTGAATGTGTGAGGTGAAAGTAGTAGTGACTATTGACTTATACAGAGTTGCTTGCATTGGGTATTTATAGAGTTGCTAATTCTTCCTGCTTAATAATGTAATATTTGCATGATGGGACACCCTAAATGTATAGTGTTATGAATTTCTATCCAACAATTCACTGCAGAAATAGTAATTAAGAGGCCTCTACCTTCTCTCTTAGTGCCTAATTGTAAACTCCCCCTTCCCCCGTTAAGGTTTCTAATGGGATTGCTCATATGAGTGTATGCTACACACAACCACAGTCGGACCCTTATAGCCCCGAAACAGTAGGAAGCAAATACTTGAGAGAAGAAAGTCCACCGATTTCTTTAAGCTGTGAATCAAGCCCACAGAGTTTAACAAGGGTTAAAAATAAATAAGTATCATAGAGCTTTATCCTAGTTATTTTCTAAAGATTGCCAAAATTCATTCTAAAACAGAATTTCTAAACAGAATTTTACATATAAAATACTGTAGGTATTGAACCTAGTTTTTATGCATCCACTCTGTGCTGAACTGAATCTTTTGCTTGTAAATGCACTGAGCCTTAAAAGCAATTTCTGTCATGTCCTCCTTCATATTCCTATCTCTTTTATCACCATCCAAAAGGAAACACTTTAACTTCAGGCAATAAGAAGCTTTTAATTCAGATCTAAGTTTACATGGGCTATCTCCATTACAGTGTAAAATGTAAAAAAGAAAAAATTTAAAATCATATTTAAAAAATTAATTAGATCATTTCTGCTGTTTTGCCTTCTAAAAAATATATAATAAAACTTCAATAAATTATATTCTGGGTCATATCAGCATCTTCTCAAGAAAATGAAGTTAAATCTTTGTAGTAACCAGCAGCTTAATTTTCATTAGGCTAGCTATTCGATAATTAGTCATGCACCATAAATCAAGTCCCCAAGTCTTCTCCAGGTTTCTTAATTGAAAATTATTGTTTCTTGGCTCTGTGGCTAAATGTGCAGGAAGTCTGAGGAGTGATAGATGCTGAATCTAGCACAAACAGTTTGAAACAGTCAGAACTTGATAGATCATTGCCCTGAAGGGGCTTGTAATGGTGGAGAGACTGTGAATTTCAAAATTAAAGGTTTGTTCTTAAAAATCACAAGTGTAAAAGCTAGCTGTAGTTTACCAAATATGTCCTAACCTTCAGCCACTTTTCCTTTCATTGCTAGCTGGATTTCAGTTGTTTTTCTAGTGACAATTGTAACGAGTTTGTGTGAATATATTTGAAAAGTTAAAATGTTGGCTTGGAAAGGCCCAGACTGAGATTATTTTTGCTCTCTTTTGTTGGTGGTGTTCTTTTTCTGGTAAATCTCATTAACAAATATGGAAGTTGTTTCATTTTTGGCATTTTCAAACACCGAATGAAATGGTGGCAGTCATCTCAGAGCCAATATGAGAGAACAGATGGGCCTGCTACGCATGCCCCAGGTCATAAAATAATTTCAGATATGATGCTATTGTGGCTAAGTAAAAGACTTTTGCAAAGTCAGAAATATATTACTTCACTGAAAGAAGGGAGCCCTTTGTAATTTTTCTTTTGACAGCCTAGCAGACTTTGCACAGAGCTCAGCTCATGTTTGCCATTCTGTAGATAAGGACAGCCACAGGGTTTTCTGCCATTCATGGCTTGCTTCCTCGTGATCTGGCGGCCAAGACCTGATGATGACCACAGCAGGAAACAGTGCGAAACGCTCCATAAATTCAAATGCGGGAATCTATTGATGCTAAAAAACTGGGCCTAAACTGAGAATTTAGCTGAGAATTTCCAAACCATGTTGGTAAATTCATACTGAAAGCCTTCTCACCCCTTCCCTCATTGAGGAACAAACGTAGACTCGGAGCTGATCAGGGCATTTATGTGTTGTCAGATACACTGAAACTTGCATTACAGTTATACCTAACATCACTCTCCATAACCCATGACAAAACAAAGCAATGCTTTGGCGTCATGGGCAGAGCCCACAGCCCAAGCCTTGTGTGTAAGTCCTGAGCAGTGGCTGCTCATGGCTCTTCCCGTGGGACACGCCAGGGGGGCCGGTACGAGGTGCTGAGCGGACGGGTGCAGCGCCCAGCAGGCGCTCCAGGTGGATGTCCTGTATGGATGCTCTGTGGTGCATTGCAGATGTCTTTCTGCTGGCATGGCTCATCTGCTTCCAAGATCAGCTTTGTACTGCCAGTTCCAGGAATGTTGTGTGTGCAAATGTGCTACTTGTATACCTCCTAGGAAAAACTCCTCAAAAAAGCCAGGGGTGTATGATGAGTAACAAAACTCTAAGGAGAGAGGGATTTAAAAGGGCGCATTGTCAACTGTGAGAGAGTTTATTAAAATATATAATCAAATAATTACTGTATTTGTGGACCGTGTTATTTTCAGGGGCCTGAAATGACTGTGCGCGATCTTATTTTTG
The DNA here is from genome assembly GCF_000690835.1 of Fulmarus glacialis. NCBI lineage: Eukaryota > Metazoa > Chordata > Aves > Procellariiformes > Procellariidae > Fulmarus > Fulmarus glacialis. Next base: position 84,278 of record NW_009188116.1, read on the forward strand.
TAAAGATTTATTCTTGGAAGGGAAAGTCATTTGCCTAAGGGATATATTGATTTCATTCAGCTGTCACCATCCTTTTGTAAGATGTTACAGACAGAAAGCCAAATTCAGGCCTAGATTTATTCAACTTTATTTTATTTTTGCATTGTACCAAATCTAAATATGGTGCTGCGATTACAAATGAGGTTTGTCTTCCGGTCGGTTGTTCCAGTTTTACTCTGGACTAGATCGCAGCACCGGCTGAGCGAGGAGCAAGAGAGGACGGGTGACAGCAGAAGACGAGGGAGTGAACTGCGCCCGAGCGGGCGTTTGAGGCCTCGCTCCAGGGGAGGCAACTCCCTCCTGGTGGGGAGCGCTGGCGAGGGGCTTCGCACGGCCCTCGTGGTGGGAAAGGGAAAGGAGCCGAAGCTGGCAGAGACTGTGCTTTTCATAAGCAGTCCCTTCACTCACACGCAGCGTTGCAATGCCGAGAGCAAGCTTCAGGTCGGGCTGCTTTCTGATACACAGATACGAACTGTAGCTCCCTAAAGCGCAGGTTTTGTGGAGTCATAGATTGCGAAGCCGGAAGAGACCATTCAGTGCAACTCCTGTGTAAAATAGGCCATGGAACTTGCCTGGGTTAATTAACGAGAGCCGACGTGTCAGCGGTGACGTAAAATCTCCACCAGCACCGAGCGAGGCGAGCCTGCGCTGAAGGCAGGCACGCTTGCCTGGCCGTAGCCGCTCTTTAATCGGGACCACGCAGCTTGGTGGCTTCCTGCTTACCATGCTTCAGGGCTGGAGGCACTTTGTGCCCCTCTAGTCTGGCAGGAGCAACTAAATATTTTATCTGAGGGCGGGACAGATCAGGGTTTACCCTACAGACACCTGGGCTGAGCTGAAAGTGTGGAGGTCAGGATCCTGATTCTGCTGAGGTTTATGAGAGATCTGGGGATTTGTTTTTATACAAAATCGTGGGCAGAGTTCGTGGCTGGATTCTTTGTGAAATAAAATCTTGCGGATTTTCACTCAAAATTGTAGAAATATCACATCATCAGTTGTTCTTAGCATGTTTCTTATTTGCATTTATGAAAAAAATTTTTCTGGTTAGTGTGATTTACACCTGAGTTAAAACATTAAAATACTAGCATTTTCATTTTTTCCTGGCTTTTAGAACTGGCACAAATAGATTCAAATTCAGAACTGAAATGCCCCTTACTTGCTCATCCTTATTACATGCACACACGCACACACACACACAAATGGAATGACTAAATTATATTTTAGTTTATACTCAACTGCTACGAACTTCATCTCCACGATACTAAGACTTCAGGAGTACCAACCACATTTTCTTAAGAACGAAGTACAAACACACTATGTAATTTTTATTGTAGGTTTTTTTATTCTATTTTGCTGATATTTTATACCACTATATGTGGATTAAAATAAGATAAAATCTTTTTACTCCCTCAAACCTTATCCCACAGTCAGAATCGGAGCTTGTATACACAGAACGAAAAGGTGTGTGACTGAAATGGTAGGCTCATGCCATTAAAATGAAAAAGGTCATAAAATACTGTAGCTGTTGTTCCTCACAAGGCGTGAACTCATCCTTACTCTGTATATCCAGGTAGAATTTCTTATTAGTGTAATATATATGATGTGAGCAGCAACTAGTGGATAGATGAATTTGAATGGGGATGCATGCTCCATGTAAGGAAGAGGCAGTGCTTACTCAAATGCTGTTAAAACTCCCTCATTTACAGCTCCTGGAGATGAAACATACAGCAGATTGCCTGTAACCATAGCAATTGGCTCCGACATGAAAGATCTCCAGCATAGAGGTAGTGGTAATGGCAGAAGCAGTGTGGAAGATAAAGGTGTACAGATAGAGACAGTACCAGGTGGAAGTGAACTACTAAATAAGTGAAGATGAGGTGCCCTAGATGGACTCAGGCAGATGTGTGAGTTTGATGAGGTTTGGGATGGCGAGGTGAGTTGGGGGGAAGGAAGGGAAGGCTGAAGAGAAGGCAGAGGTTTTGGTGTTAGTCTGGTGTAGAGGACAAAATCAGAATAGGGTTGGCACAGAGTATGGGGGACACTTTGCTGCTGGGAGGCTGCTGCCTTCTTCTCTTGCAGCAACGCAGGACAACAAGGATGGCTGGATTTCAGGGATCCTCATGAGTCAAAGTGTCCCACTTAGCTCTTGGAAGGAGTCCACGCCAGTTGTTGTTGTCTTGGTGATGGGTCATGGTGGGATTCTTGGTGTCGAGATGCAGCGCTCGGAAAGATGTGGATATTCCATATCCCAAAGCAATGCCAGAGGTGCAGGCCTGCAGTTTCAAGATGTGGTAGGAAATTCCCAGGACAATAACCACTGGTAAGAGATGGGGAGGAAACAGTTCCTAAAATGTGCAATTGCCTTGAATTATGAGCACTGGTGTAAATAAAATATCTGAGACATTTACTTTAATATTTTGCTTGGTCTCCATTTTCAGAGCTATTTTTTTGCAAATACGTAAAAGCTGCTAACTCTTACAATTTATGACAAACCTAAAGGGAACCAGTTCTAAGAACAAAGGCCCCTATACAGTAAACTATACAATCATGGATGGGATTAATTTTTATATAATAATAATGATGATCAAATTGGCCTATGAGTCCCAGCGAAAAAGAATCCATTTACAAGAAGTAAACCATAGCATATATATATACAACTTACATCTATCCAAAATGAATTTATGAATTCATTAAAAAAAAAGGGACCAAATCTCTAAAGATTTCTACCTGTTCAGGTCATTACTGTCATCATTTTTTCATAAAGTCTTGTTGAGTTTTGACTGGAAAAAAATCTCAGTAAAAGGTCTTAAGTGTGATTATGGTCTAAATCTGTCTGATTAGGGATAACTTCATTTGAGCAACTGGAATTACACGTCGGTAAGAGCACAGAGCGAGGAATCCAGCAGCGAGAGTCCCTGGTTGCAGTACCGTACTCCAGAGCTTCCCAAGGAAGAGGCTCAGCTCCCACACCACAGCCTGTAAATTTCCCACATTGTGCAGAATACATAACCCCCTTGGTCTCCCTCACGCTGCCTTTCCACTACTTTTTCTTTGCTTATAAAAGTTATTTTTGGTCAGCCAGGCACTTCTTTACAGAAGGCGTAGTAAACATAAGATTTATACAGCTATGTGTCATCTTTAAATCTACTCAACTCCCTGGGTAAAAAACGGGATCACAGCAGTGAACATTTTAATAAACAAGCAAAGACATTTTACAAAAAAAAGAGAACGGATAGAAAAAAGATGTTACAGTTCAACGCCTCCTATCTAGGCTGTAGAAATGAGGCTGAGGGTTGTATACACATTCCCATTTTGAAATATTTTCTGCCAGTGTTCGGTCCCGAATTAGAGCTGTAGATGATCAGCTCTAATTCATTGTTTCACTCTTCTGATTTTGAAGCAATCAGAAACTCGTGAAGCCAGCTGACTTTGCAAGATTTGGGGGCTAAAATCTGATTAAACAAGGTTGCTGGATATTACCCACCGTCAAATCACCAGTTCATGTTTTCAGTGTATCTTTAGGAGCGTGTGATTGCCCTGAGATATCTGCTGAGAGAGAGATATTTTTTTATGTCTAAGGATTAGCTAGCACTGTTATTGCTAGTATCTGGCAAAGTTTCACTTTCTGCTATGATTTGTGTTTCTAAATTAAATTTGGTGTGGTGCTAGCAGCTTGGGGTAAGCACCAATTACAAGTTCTGATAAAAAAATAAACTAGAAATCTAAACAACCATCAGGACTACCAGTTAAAGATTTATTCCAAAGTTCATCTACCCCTACAATGTACCTTGGCCCTGAGCTAGACAACACCTTTTTACACCATCACTTTGCAAATCTAGAAGGTCCTCAAATGCTTAGATTTTAACATCTGCTAAATATGGTTAGCATCACTGTCAAATTGGAATGAGTCTGCAGTGATTGGGTCCAAGTCTGCAATCATCAACTGTCTAATTTGGTAATGGTAACTTCAACAGAAGCAGAATCAAGACTGATAATTTCTCCCATATCAAATTTATGTACATTGTAATGTAATGAAAGTATTCCCCAAGGAGATTTCCTTTGCTGTGTATAGCACACAACACCAGTTGAACACATTTCTTACCCCTTTTGTATTTTATCTACTGATATTACAGTGTCATTGGGAAATGCCCTACCTTATATAGGTGCAAGGTGCCTTGAATGTTTTTTACTGCCTTGTAAAATGCAAATACGTATTTAATCTTAATTATTGCAAATACTATACCAATCTTCCCCCCAAAATACGGTACTATAAAAATGCATTCTATCTGGAACATTATAAGCTAAACTAATAGTTTCCAGTTAAATACTGTGAATCCAGACAGACCTGAAAGGTATTCAAATGCCTTTAAGGTGTTTAGGACGCCAGTATTTAGAGATGGAAACTGCAGTTCTCTGGTAGAAGAGGTAACTTCCAATAGGGAAAAAAGCCAAAGATTTTCTGCAAGATATGGGTTACTTTTAAAATCTGTGGGGGCATCAATTTTCCACTCTCAGGTCAAACTGTAGTCAACACTGATGTCAGCCCACGCAAGCACATATCAATAATGACAGTACGCCTCAGCCGGCAGTGCTCTTACCTCTTGGCTAGAAGGTCACAAGTTTAAGTCTCCCACCAGGACTTGGGCTGATTCTTAATGCTGACACGGCAGTACAACGCCGGGGAGGTGTTGAACTGTTTGAGGTGCCGTCCTTCATGAGATGAGATGTTAATCCAAAATCCCTTTCGCCTGTCCCTGCTGCCTGTCTAGGCAATATAGCCTGGCACTTTTGTGAAAAGAGGCTGGCTAAGCCTCCTTCCCAGCCAAAACTCCCTGTCACACAACGACAGGCTTGGCCGTCCAAGGCAGAGCACAAGCCATTGTGTTGTTGCACCACCATTACTGTATTTAGTTAAGTACAATGGAAACATTGTCAAGCATTTTAGGATACACAGGATACGAAGGGCCTAATGCAAAAGCCAAAATCTAATGCAGTTTTCTAAATTCTATTGTTTATCGTGTCTCTGTACACAGGCACACAAACACATTATATGTATATTTAGAAAGTGGGGCTCTGTTAAAAATTAGATTCAGCTTGCACCCATTCCATTTATATTATGTTGAGCAATTATATTCCTTCCCTCAAACTGATTTTTTACCATTTTGAAATAAGAACTCTGCATTTAATATCAGACATTCTTTATTAAAGAACCATATTGTTTAGCTTGTCATGATATAGGGTTGCTTTTCCATAAGTACATTAAGCATGCGTACTCAGGGGATATTTTCTTCAAAGCAAGTGGAAATTCTGGGAAGAAACGTGTTATAACAACTATGTCTATGGTTAAAAATGAGAAATAGTAGAAAGCTTGGGTGCTCTCTGAGGAATAGGGTGCTATATGTAGCATTGTGGAAATGCCATCTGAGGATGGTTATGGACTAAGACGACTGCATGCTCCATTTTATTTTATTTAATTTCATTTTATCTTATTTTACTTTATTTTCCCTGGCACATTGACTAGAACTAGAGTGTTAAATGTTCATTTTATTTACAGTACACTATTGAAAAGTGCGTGTGTGTGACATAAGCCTTAGGAATTCAATATAATGAGTTAATACGGAAAAGGTTATTAGGAAGCTACGAGTTTGGGTGCAAATCAGAATAATATAAGAATTTTCCTCCCCCCTCACATTAGAATCTCTATGATCTTCTGAAATCAAAGTATCTATTTTAAAAAAATAAACTGCGGAGAAAAACTTCAAAATAATGCAATCTCCCTTTTTTAAACCACTTTGCATAATATAAAGTGCTTAAACTCTTTTTGCAGCAGTCCTGCTGGCTTTCTGTTGCTTGATATTCTGACCATTTTTGAACCCTTGAACTCTGACAGAGAGGAGGGACTTGGAGAGGTTGTCATCTGATCTATGTAAGAAGGCAAAAGGAATAGCTTTCTCTTTAATAGCACTCTTTTCTGCTTAACAGTTGGTGGGAGATTAAAATGATCTAGGTGGATAAGGCAGGTTAAAGGTCAAGGGACACCAAACTCCCCCTCTCCCCCACATGTCAAAATATAGACAGGTCGTTAGAAGTTAAAATTTTATGCCCCTTTCCCAAATATTTCAGTCTGTTTATGCACTAATTTTTATTGTAAATTCAAATTCTCGAGGGGGACTGGACCCCTACTAGGCTACTGTCCAGCCTGCATAGTCGTCAGGTGCTGACATTCTGAGTTTCAGCCATATTAATTGCTGGATAAAGGCTATAATCCCCTCTCTTTGAAGCCCAAGACTGATTTTTAGGCAGTACTTCAAAAGCAGCACACAACTGAAGAGGCATATTTCCTACTAGCACTGAACCAACATGATTTACTCTGTTTGCATTCGTCTACATACGCCTTGCATATTTGGCTGCACAACAAAAAGGTGTGAGTTGGCTGTAATATAGTCTAAGGAGAGGTTTTTACTATCCTGAAGTTGATATATGACCTCATCTGAGACATGCCGTTCCAGATCTTTGCTTTAAGCATCATTAGGAAAGTATAAACTCCTGTATCATGCTTTTGTTACCAATGAAAAATCTTGCCTTATGTTGCTAGAATTTTTTTTCTCCCCGCAACATCATATTAAAACTATAATTTAGAGCAAGGCTGGTTCTTAAGCCGCGAATAAATAAGGCCTGTGTTTTGAAAAAGCAAACCTTTTCGAAACATAGATTTTAATATCTTAAATACTGCAGCTTCTTAATTAAATGAAGCTGTGATCCAGCAGCAAATATCCATTATTAAGAATAAATAAACATACTGTTCGGCTCGTTTTCGGGAAAAGGAAGCGGGCGAAGAGGTCTTTTAATCGTAAATAAATTTCTAGCAACTGCAGAACTCGTGGCTCAGTGTCGGTGTGTACTTCGCTTCTGGCTGTGCCTCTTTTTGTGGCGGGGTGTACTTGGCTCTGGCTGGCTGTCCGCAGAGCCACACTATAGGGACTTTCTCATCCAGGATTTGCCAAGTATACTTAGTGTTATGTTTGAGAAAGATTAACAATATTTCAGATCAAAGGAGAATCCTGCTGCACGGTCTTACAAGATTGTCATTCACTCCCATTATGGCTCATTTGCACAAGATTTTCATGTAATATGAGCCATTGTTTTGATGGCAGTGATTTGACATAAAGACAGGGCCAAAATGCATCTCGGAGCCCCACTCCGTCAGGCTGGGGGGTAGCCGGGGCGCAAAGAACTTGCCAATCATAAAATGCAACTCTGTCTCAGTTATATTAAAGCCTTTATCAGGTGGAAAACTTTTGAATGAGCATTGATTTGAGGAGAAAAACTAACAATGGCCATTTTTACTACAGCGTAGGTGCTGTTTTAACTAGGCAAAGTTTTGGTTAATATGAAATGCAAACATCACATTTGGAGTAATTTTGGTCAGCTTCATATTCTGCTGGCTTCTTTGTTACTTTGAGATATTGAGTTTGTTTTAAGATGTTTCACAAAAGTTAGAGAGCCCCACACCAGGAGTGACAGATAAGAAATGTATTTATCCCAATATTCCTAGTTTAACCTAGTAGCTTCATTTTAAGGATCAAATTTGCCATAGGGATGCTTTGCAGACTCTTTAAAATACAGATGCATTTGACTAGTGCAAACCAGAAATCAATAAAATTTATTAGAGAAGAAAAGCAATGCGTATCAAATAATTTTCTTCAAGAACTGTCCTTCAAGTAATACCTTTTTGGGTAAATTTAGATTTTATGGTAAATGAGTGTTAAACTTTACAAAGTCGGTGGAGCAGTTTTTTAGAGTCTGATTTAAAGCCACAAGTCGGATCTGGACAAAGCCTCTTGCTTTGGCTTTAATACACCCTGTTGGGCTTAGGTAGCACAAGAAACTCCGTGCAGGAGTTGATCCGGGATGTCTCAGGCCCAATCCTGTAATTCTTGCTCAGGCCGAACTCCCATTGACTTCAGACAAGGACTGCAGGATGCCCATTCTTTCCCACCCAGCTAAAGTCCTTAGGTACAATTATGCAAGTTAAACACAAAATTTCAGCTGTAACTGTAAGTTTCCTGGGTTTCTGTGGGTCTAAATTGTCATTAAGATTTTTACCTATGTTTTTTTTCTCTCTGTTTTGAGGCATGGTAGCTCTTTTTCCAACAGTGGGGGAAAAAGAGAAAATTATTAAAAATGTGAATGCATGAGAAGATGTAGCACATTATATAGGGATTTAGAAAACAATTTACTTCAAAGAACTAACGGCGTCTTTAAAGCTGTTACTTATGCATGTGGAGGTATAATGCTAATACATGCATATGTAAAGCTCTAAAGAAAAGTTATTGCGCAGATTATTTTAAGATGTAAATGGTATGTTCCTCTCCTTTCTGTTTTTGTGGGTATAATTAGTTAATACTTTCTTACGGACAAAACACCTGAAATAATTAGTTATAAGCTGCAAAGAGTATTTTAGAGAGAAAGAAATGTTGAAGAATACCACTGCAGTAATATGTTTCAAACTGTTTTCACACTTTGTATTGCAAGTTACACTTAAATACATCTGGTGTGCTTTTAAAATAAAAATAACTAAAATATCCTTATATGAAAATGTGTGATGGAAGGAACCTTGTGGCTGGGTTATAAAGTCTTGGTAAATGGACTGTAAAGTGGAAACAGTGAAAAACATTTCACTTGGGTGACGATAGCTGGCATCTCCCTTCCAGTCTGTCACGAAAAGGATTTATTTCAGGACACTCATCGCATACTGTGGAAGGTAGCATCTATATGTCAGCAATTCCACTGGCATTTCATGGAAAGCTTAAAAATATAAACATTAAACTATTAGATCAACGTTTTTATCCCTCATCAGGAAATGCTTGCAAAATACATGAACAACAGCGCCCTCTGCATCTGAAACCCTCCGATTATTAAAACCAGACCTTACTACTTGCAAAAGGGAGCCTTTTAATTTCAATTACTGTTGTTTTCAGCTGCTGGTAGGTATAGCTGGGGGAGCGGGGGAGGGGTGAAAATATTCGGATATATTTTTAAGTGATTTGTAACTTTACAATATTACCTGATAGCTTCAGCACCCTTAAGTACAAAAATTGCAGTAATACATGTTTTAAAGTTACCTAGAACAAACAAGCACAAAATAGCAGTAAAGATGTTGCACTTTTGAATCCCCTTCAGCATAATTTGGATCCACAGTGTGTCATTAACAGTGAAGCATATCACAGTCTGGAATTTTGTTTTAGTACAGGTTTGCTGTATTATTTTAATAGTTTTTCACTCCTCAAATATTGGATACAGAATCAGAACTCTCTGTTTCTTTTAGTGCTTAAAGACATATTCTAGGGAGTTTCCAGAAACCAGTAGTAAAGCCAGGGACTGATGCATGGCAGTATTTCAGGATTTGTTAGACATAATAATGCATTTTAAATTGGGGAGCTAACTATTTTTGCAAGGCTCAAAATAGAATTCTGCAAGCAAGTAATTATTATAAAAATGGATTAATTTGAAATAAGTGTTTTATGTTCCTACAATAATAGATGGAATAAAATGGTCCTGTGTGAAAAGTTCTTGCATAATATTTCTTGATGATCAAAAAGAACAAAAATTAATTTCTCTTTGCTATTTATATAAGCAATTAGTACAGCTGAGATGCTAATTAAGCTCATACTATTCTTCACTTATTCCTAAAAAAGGCATAAGATAAGCTGTCCAAAAAAATCACAGCATAAACACGATATTTCTCTTAAATTAAATGCAGCAATTTTAGATATTTTCCATTGACAATTTATTTCTTCAAACCAGAAGCAGTGAAATATTAGAGCTATATATATATTATATATCCATGAAGTATAGAAAAGTAGCAAGGTATGTTGAATTTTTTTAAAAATAGATTATATTTTTTCAGTTCTTCGGTAGGGATAATTTAATTCTTCTTTGCTATTTCTCATCACTTTCTTAGTCAATAATTCCTTATCTTTAATACGAAAGTAGCTGCCAATAACAAGTTCTGTGTCTGAAATATGAGTTTTAGAAATGTTCATGGTTATTTCTACATGGATTGCAGTTTACGGATTGAAAGAAAAAAATGAGTGAATTGTATGGAAACTATTATAAAGGACTCATTTTATAAAATTAAAGTAGTAAAATTAACATCAGAGAGTGGTATTCTCTTGCTTTAATAGAATATAAATAGAAATACATTTACAACATGATCTTAATATGACAAAATATACTTTTAAAATGTACTCATTTGAGAAAGGCAAACTGTCTTTGTCATAGCAATTAAGGAGAAGTAGAAAGTCTAAAATCATATCACTTCTGCATATCAACCAAATATTTTTTAAGAAAATTCAAAGACATATCTGAACATTAATGTAAGCTTAGATTATTGACGTGAAAGGGGTTTAACAATCAGAAAACAATAGTTCTTTGTTATATTTCTACTTTTAAGCAATTTAAGATGCTGCTTGGGAAGATATGAAGTCTCACAAAATTTTCAAAGACAAAGCACTAATGGCTCTTAGTATCACTGTGTTCATTTTAAGAGCAAATTAAAAGAGTGAAAGAACGGTGCAAATAATTGTTTCATATGTTCTTTGCTTGTGACTGCTGTAATCATCCAGGCTGATTTACAAATGTAGACTTGAAGGTTTCTCAGCTTCCTGCAGTGTAGAAGACTGTTACTTTGGCACTCGCACTCATGCCCTTGTAATCACCACTCAAAACTGTGCCCTGGTACTTCCAATTCCCAGTCTCTTGATTGAACACCTCATTCTGTGCTAACAAGGTGTCCAAGGTATTTGAACAGGGGCTGCAGTCAGAAAATTGTTAATGGTTTCACTCATTAAGAGTTGCTACACTAGTTTTGGTAATTTGGTAACTGTCTAAATTGCAAGTTGATTTTTTCCTTCATTTTAAAGAACCATGCTAAAATTTGAGACTAGGAACACCAACAGCTACAAAACCCCAGAAGGGTGCTTAAATCACTGTATTTGTATTAAAGCAAAGGGTTTTCATGGCAGAAAGGGTGTTATTTTATTTTTGAGGTTACGTTTCAAAATTATTGAGAAATGCAAAATCAAGTACTAAATGGAAACCTAAAGACAGAAAATGTATAAAAAGGGAATAGTAAACTGTAAAACAGATCTTAAGAAATTATTTAAGAAGCAAAGTTAGTATTAAAATTACAAACGAAAAAGTCAGAAAGAATTTGCCTTGGGCCTGGATGTGCTTTTGGGTAATTGGGATTAAATTCTTTAAAATAAAAGGATTTATAGCTGTAACAAGCTGTGGTATATGTACCTGAAAATAGGCCCTAGGAGTCTTAAATAATTTTTTGCTATAGTGCAAGCTAAGCAGAAAGTAAGCCAAGAATAATGGGCCTGATCCTGCAACCCATACTCAAATAAGAATCTTTTCCTTTTTCACTTGTCTATCTTGCACAAGTGCAGTGTTTAGGAAGAAATGTATTCCCTGCAAAAAAGCAATAAAGAATGATTAAAATCCATTAAAAAAATGACATGTAAGGGATTTTTCTAGTTTTATCCTCCCTGTCATCTGGGATCACTGAGTTGCTTTCTTGATCTATGGAATATTAAAGCGGGGAGTAAGTTCTGTTTTCAGACAACAATTTACACCTGAAGCAATTTCTCTTAGAGAAGAATTTTCCCCATGAAAATTTAATTTTTGGAGTGGAAAGAAAGAACTTTTCTAAAAAAATGGTGGAAAAGAATGGTTTGCAGGTTTTTATTTAATCCATTAAAAGTTTAAGTCATCCCTAAAAACTTGCAATCTACTCGTTTAAAAGGAGGATTAAAATTCAGTGAGTCACCCTACACTGCATCTTTTGGCCAGGTTTTGTGGTTTTTCAATTACATATATCTATCTTTAAAAATGCTCTTCTCTTCCCTGTGGCTGTGAAAGATGCACGCACAAACGAAGGGAAACGATAAAGGAAACGCTAACACTGGCCACACAGAAAGCACTGTCAAAAGCACACTATAAACAAACTGGGAAAAGATTTTTCTTCTGTTGTTTTTCTTCCATTAATTTTAAATATTCTTTGTAACTTTAGAAAGCAAACTACTTTCCGGCAAAAGTGTGGATAATATTCTTGTGGTAGGTGGTTTGAGCTTGTTCTTTACCGAAAAAATATATACTTTAATAAAGATCATATAGGAAAACATAAAAATAATATTGTAAATATTTTGCCAGATTTGAAATATGATATGATTTGGCCTTCACAGAAATATTCTGGCCAGCAGGCAATACTCATCTGATTTTGTTAGAGCAGAATCTCTCTCATACAGCTCCTTTAACCAATGCTCTTTCATAAAGTTATGCTAGCCACATAATTTGTCTCTCAGCTGGCTGGGATATCTCTCCAAGGTACACAGATCTTTTTCATGATGGAGGAAAAAAAGTGCAAGCAAAAGAGCAAAATGAAAGCATTATTTACAATGCTGGCATAGTTTGCTTAGAAATATGCTGTGAGTGAGCATGTAAATGTGAGTTGTTGAACAGAACATACTTTTTGAACATTATAGGAGTGCAGTACATCTCTGTTTTACATTCATTCCTATCTTTGTTTAGATTTCATGCTTTTAAAAACTTTTTGGCATTTGTATTTAATCAAGAATAGAAATTATGCTGATGTCTAAAAAGCAAAGGGCCATGTATAAGTTTTCTTTCGTGTGTCCATTTTACTCTTCTCTGACTGCAGTTGCAGTGGGAGTGGATAAATAATCTTTGGAAGGAAAGTCTGTTTGAATTCTGATGTGTGATCGGTGTATTTCTGAACTAGACAGTGGAGGGTTTTTTTTCCTTTTAGTAGTTAAGTCATTCCTCTGGAACTGATTGCGAAGATAAAACCCCATCTGTATAAATTGAAAACTTTTCTTTTTGAACTGGAAGTTGAATGCAGACCATGACTTTTCCATAGAAAAATTACAGAAATAATGGCCCCTGGCTGCGGAGGCATTTTTTTGTTTTTCATGAACCAGGCACAAAGTTATTTAAATTAATTCTGGTCTCATCACCCTAACAGAATATAATTACTTATCTTTATAAAAAATATTAGAAATCAGCAGTGTGTGGATGTAATAGCAATAGCTGTTTGACCAACATCTCCAAACAATTTTTTCTTTATTGAAAAGCAAGACTACTGATGACAATGTTCACTCATGATGCACACACTTCGTGCATTTCACACATTATCTTTTTATGTTAATTGCATGTATCAAAAGTACTAACTAACTGCACTATTGCTTCATGATCAATAGAGGGTCATTTATTTACTGTCTTTTGAAAGCAGTCATTAAAGAAAAAATCAGAAGAAACTTTCTTCATGAAAAAGAAACTCTGTAATTATTTCCATGTAAATAAAAAATATATGACAAAATACAAGTTTTATCTCCCAAACTTAGCCTACAGCTCTGCACCACCTAAAGGGTTCTGATTGGGGCCACTGTGTAATTTATACTCGTATGTTTGCATGGACTGCAAGGAAACAGACTTAATTTCTCTGCCTCTGTGCTGCCTAACAGAATGCAGGATCTCAGGTACCACAGCTACAGCATATTAAGTGCTAATACTTATGTAAATGTGGATATTTTGCTAATAGTTCCCTTCCTTCTCCCCGACGCTGACACCTCTGTACTTCCTCAACTCCTGTTCCGAATGTGTGGAAAATGTCCTTGAAATGAGGGCCCTTCTTCCCCTGAGTTTTCTGGATTGGTCTCTTTGCCAGGGGAGGAGAAATCTTGGGGTTGTGTGAACCAGCGGAACCACCCCAGATTTGGCACACCCTCCAGTGGCCCTTTTCTGCCTACTAGTTAGTGTGCATGGGCTTCCTATAAAGCTCATTTCTGCCTTGAGTAGGTGAGAGGCAGACTTTGGTGGTCCCAGGTGTATCCTGCCCTGTGAAAAGACATTGATCTAAAGTAAGGGCAGAATCTGCACTTTAAAGACACTCCAGAATGGAAAAGGCGGGTGCCTTACCTTAACAACAAATACAGCAGCTGAAAGATAGCCAGTGTGCCATCCTAGCACTGCTAAAAGATAGGACATGCTTTCTAACAGCCATCCGTTCTACAGAAATTTGTCACTGACCTGAGCAGAAAGAGAACTAAGGTCTTCTTCAGAGGCTCCACTCATCGGCTCATCCTACAGCGCAGCAGCATGCTCCTCCCAGCCAGCTCTGCCAGCGATGAGTGTGCTGAGAAGGGAGCACGTTTCCCAGGCACCGGCACAAAGAAGGAGCAGGGACAATGGGGCTGGGATGAAGGTGAGGATGAGAGGGTTTCTTGACACTAAGAGGAAGTACCTTTCAAAACTCTCCATGCCTCCTCTGCAGCACAAGGTAAAAAGGGCTGAGGAGAGTAGTAAGGAGGAGAGTTTCAATGGAGAGTAGCTGGTTCTAATGTGCCTAAGGCCAATCCTTAATAAGGAAGTATACTAAGCATTTAGGTTCAGCATTATCCTCACTCTCACTACACAGGGAGAGTAAATTGATAGCTCCAATCCTTTCTTTATTCCAATATCAGGTTTCTCTGCACTTCCTGTCTTACTCATCACTTTGTATCCGATGGTTCGTACACAACACTCAGCATGTGCTCTGTAAAAAAGGATCGCACAAGACGACATGGATTTAAATAGGTGCAGTGACTTTTTCAACCTCTGATGGGTTCTTCTTGACTGTGTTCAAAACCTCCATTTTCCAGCTGGAGTAATCACGGTAATGGAACTAGTTACTGAGGAAAATACTTACATGAGTCAGAATGCTATTCAAAGCTATCTGTGTTTTCCATGTTGGCTGTTTATTTCTAATAGTATTTTTTTTCTTGTAATATAGATGATGTGGGCATGATATTTCAGCACAGGAGCACCTAGTCCATCAAGAGTATTCATAAAAACCTTTACAGCAACTTGCTGAGCCATGACAGTTCCTTTGATCCAGACCACAGTGACTAAGAAGCTCAACACAATATGTAAACAAAGAATTATCCACATAGAACTGGAAGAACACCAGTTGGATAGATAGGAAATAGCCCAGCACTCTCATGGTCCATTGTTTTTTTGCCCATGTCGTTCTTAAATTATGTACATTTTACACAAGCAAGGTCTTTCCCAATCCCTGATGAGCCCATTTTCAAACTTAGGAGAAAAAGAGCAGTGGATCTTTTGGAAGCTTTTGGGGAGTCAGGACCACTTCAGCTTTACCATCAGGTTTCATTGGCCGTCAGGGTGATGAGTATTAGTATGATTTGCTCTAGTCAGAGGAAATGAGGTTCAGAGTGGTGTGGGCAGTGGTGTTGTCCAAGAGGACTCTGAAGTGGCTCAGGGATCCACATTCCTGTCCTCAGATCCCTACTCAGATCAGAGATGCACCATTGCCTTTCTGAAGAATATCTACCAGAAGGGCTTAGTGCAAATGTTGTTCTGGCGGGAGTAGGGGGGTCAAGGATGTCTTCGGTATTGATGAATGTGCTGACTGAAAATATGAGAAATTTTACCGATTTTCCCAGCTGCTTCTAAAGGCATTTTTATGGTTCCTCAGTTTTGTGTGTCTGCATTCTTAACATTACTCTGTCCTAGTTTTAATCAGTATCTATTTTTGGTTAAAAATGTGCCTCACTTCCCTCTGACGTAGCAAAACAGCGCTTGAGTATTAACTAGAGCTTCCTGCCTGCTCTTGGTTTTCCCAAAGTGCACTCAAACAAGCACAAGATCAGTGTTTGTACCTTGGTGCTGCTGTGTGCATGCCACGAGTCTTTGGACTTCCACAAAAAGATGAGCTTGGGATTGGTCCTGGGAATAGGCAAAGAAGCAGCTGGGCACTGCTGCTGGGAGCAAAGGAAGGGCCATGATGCTGGGGCATGCAGTGCCGGTGATGTGGAGAGCCGGCTCTGAGGAAGGGGTAGGGTAGTTGCTGCCTCTATCTTCTTAGCTGCCTTAGCATCAACAGGTGCAGGAAGCCTCCTGGTCCATGTCTTCCCTCACTGCTCTCCTTCTCTGCTTTTGAACTGCTCCCTTTTCTTGGATCAAGCCCTGTTCATGTTGTTAAACTGCCTTGAACTGAACCCACCTGTGCTCCTTACTGAGCGTGACCTAAAAATCTTCGGTAAGCCTGAAATCTTATTGCTAAGATGCTGTATAATTTGCTTTGAATACAAGTCTGGTTTGCCACTCCACAGGTAGGCAACGGGGTCAAAGAAGAGCACAGCACTGGGCACGATTGCCACCTTTTCATTTGCATGCAGCGCAGTTTGGGGACGAGCACTGCCATGCCTCCAATGATGGCTGTGTCTTCAAGGTCTAGATGAGCCCAAGTGCTTGGAGTTCATTCCTGATGCATGACATGCAAGCTGCAGGGTCGGAGGTCATTAACCAAACATCAGTTGCTTCTAACGTTGCATTACAGTGCTCCACATGTATAGCACAGAGGACAGGATCACCACTATTTTTACTTACTTTCACAGTTTAAGAGGTCTCAGTGTTACAATTTTTCCTCTTGATACTCTGTCTGTATTTTTGTTTACTAAGTTTTACACCATCATTCCTAATTATACCCTGCTTCTCACCATGCGCTTGTGCTCTACCTCTCCTTAATGTATACACCCTTCAAAGTCTACTACTTGCTAGTCTATCTTTGGCCAACATGTACCTAAGATTTTTTTAAAATATATTTTCTCAATATTGTGAAATAGAATAACAGAAAACTTCTGTGAAATAATTTGTCTCTAACTGAAATCAATGACAGAGCTCCCAATTGGAGTTAGCTAAGATCTTTTGTTGATTTCTTCTTCTGGTAATATAAATGATATGTTTTTTCATCAGCAGATTCTTTTTTGTGAGGATGGTTTTATATGTTATAGCTGAAAGGAATAAAAAAAGAGACAATATCATTTAGGAAAAGTGTGACTATTTGGGTACAGAAAATGTTTGAATTTTTGCAATCTTGAGAAGATATAAACCTGGAATATATTTATTGGTGCATCCCAGATAAGCAATTTCTATTGTGATGTGTTCTCTCAGAGACTGTACTATGGAAAATTGAGAATAATGGGCCGTGTCATGCCTTCAGTCCATGTACAGAACTCACACTGATGTCAATAGGAGCTCCCTTCACAAAGCGAGGCCTATATATGACCCATAGAGTCACTACTAGATCTTTCCCATACATAACTACGAAATTAATGGAGCATTGTAATCCATTTTAAGATCTAATGAAATACACCACGATTTAAATTGCAATTAAACAGAGAGATGTCAATAGGCATTGATGAGTTTCCACATGAAGACAGCAACAT
>NW_009188116.1:101662-110034 GCF_000690835.1 Fulmarus glacialis
TACAAACTTACAGCTTTTGAGGGGTAATGGCTCATAGACTCTAAAAACACATTTACTCAAGGCGTTATTGATTAAACATCTCAGGAGCCTTAAACATGTGAATTATATCTTTAGTCGTGAGACATAATTTCTACATCCAAGACTGGATCCATTCTGGAAAGATCAGAGAATCCCATGTGATAAAATTCAGCATTTCTTAATTGCCTACATTTAAAAATAGGGAATCATAACATTGGTAACTTATGCTTTTATAGCAGGGGGAGGTTGGAAGGTTATAGAGTTCAGGTGATTCAAAAGACATCTATTTAAAGTTCCTATACTTGATGACGTTTCATGTGTCCATGGCTTTTTAAATTATTTAATGTGACAAAATATTCTGGGGTCATGTTTGTGTGAGAAATGTCATGAAATAATTAGGGCCTGTGTATTTCACAGCACAGAGTGACCAAATTTCATTACAACAGTGTTTAAACTCTACAGCAGAATTTTTGAATCCCGCAGTAATATTAATCTTCTAGTGCTCTGAAATATTTCATTCCCTGCTCCCTACCCTCATAAAAATACACACAGAGCTGTGGCTTATCTTTGAAATTACCCATTGACATAAAATATGAGGACTATTCTTTTCAACTGTGTTTCAAGGAAGTGTTTTCCAGTGTGCTTACTAGGCAGAACAGTTCTGGTCTTTAGGCAGGAGCTCCTGTTACCCTGTCCAGAAGTCGACCTCCTGCTCGCCCTCGCCCCACTGACCCGTGCTCGCCAGGGGCTCGTGCATCAGCCCACGCCTTCTACCAGCACCTGGCTGCTGTGAACTGACTTTCTCATTTCTCCAAACAGTACTTCACCCTCCTATTTTGTATACTTCTGCAAAATAATAAAGAGGTCATTATATGTTGTAACGTAATTATCTCTTCCCTGGGTAAGATGAGTGCTGGCCCGTATGTTGGAGACTCAAGGCTTCAGCAAATCCACAGTGTCCTGGAGACGTGTAATTACCCAGTGAAGGAAGAGCAGAGTTTCCTGGACTCCAGATGAATTAAATGAGAAAGCCATTCCCCTCAGACTCTCTGCAAATTCTGGCAGAACCCAAAATTTCACTTGCTTTTGAGATTTTTTTTTTGTGCAATTATATGGACTAGACATTATATATGTTCTTTTTATCAATAAAGTAAGATATGTTCGAGTGATATGAGTAAAAGGTGAAGTATGGAATACATTTCTCATTATAGGACCAAAACAGTTATAAAAAAAAAAATCACATAGAAAAGCCCAAGAGAATTTAATATTAATAATGTTACCACTGAATTTTTGAGAAGAAGTTTTGAGATTGACCAAATAATTTTGCATTGTTTTTTTTTTTGATGCCTGCTGCTTTTTATTCTATGACACTGTGGCTCCTTTAGCAGTTACCTTGCCAGAAGGCTTGTCTTTCAGAAGGCTTGGTAGCTATTTTGTGATGTTCTCACAAAGCAGTGAGGCAGTGGCACTGAGTAAAAATTACGCAGGTCCCATTTACTCCACTGCAACACCTCCATTTAATATCCCACCTTAGCACGAGGACAGATACTTTGCGTCTGCATCACTCCTCTGTGCTGAATTTTATCTCTAGGCAAAATATAAACACACTCCCTGGAAACTATTTAAGCCAGGAGTACATCTAAAAGCTGTTTTTTCTTATTGTTTCCTGACTTTCTGGACAATAACCAAGACCAGCAAATTCTTAAATCCTACAAATGATTTCAGCCATTTGTAAGTTATAAAAGAACTCTGTTCAACCTCGAATACCCGAGCTGATTTCTGTTCCTATCACGGGTTGTTGCTCTGTTGAGCCCTCTTTGGTCTGAAATAGGCTTTGGGGTTTTTTTTTCATCCTTTGCCTGCTTTTTCAGCTTACACCTTTTCTATGAGAAAGGTCTCAGATGACAAGAAAGGGTTTCTGAGCTCACGATCCCTTACTTTCTACGCACTGCATTTGGAGGGGTAGTATATAAAACTTTGCTAGTGTAGTCTGGACACTGCTGTCCCAGTAAGGACTACAGGGAAAAAGAACCAGGAACTCGGGTTTATTGCCTACATTTTCTTTCTTGACCCTTTCCCCCTGCCCCCCGAATAGACAGGTGATCTTTCATCTTACCTTTCTCCTTTGATCAAGGTGCAGTCGCCTGCATGATAGAACAAACTTTTGGTCTAGTAAACTGTGAAGCTCGACTTTGGGAGATCTACTGATTTCTATTATTAAATGAAGCAACACTTCTTCCTCGCCACAATCAGTGGAATTTTTTCCACAGTCAAGCTTGCTAAGAACAGTTTAAATTATGTTTTTCTGGACTGAAACTCTCAGTTCCCAGACTCTTCTTCCTTTTACTCCTGTGAACATAGTGCTATACTGTATGTCAATTTGGTCTTGTTTGTGGGTTCATTTTCCCCTCCATTAGAACAGCTTTTCTCTCTTTTTTTTTTTCCTTCTTGTGATATTGTTCAAAGGCTTCTTGTGATGCCTTGAAAAAAGTTATTGATTGTTAGATCATTTCTCTCATTCATTCAGATGTTTTCTGGTCCCCAGATGGAAACATCACAGCTGCTGCTCTGGAATTCAGTATCGACTTTTGTCTCTGGATTATCAGAGCCCCAAGCAAAAAGGCCTGAATCCAGGCACCCCTTTTCCCTCTGTTGAGGCTTAAAGCTGTTATCCTTACAGCTCAAAGGAACTCCCAGTGCCTGTATATGACCAGAGTCTGGAGCAGTAGGGTCCTATGATTGCTTTCTTTGAGCTATTTTTCTAGTTCTCCTTTTTTTAGTTTCCGTATAATTTTTCCGCTCTTCAGTAGGAACACCAGATCTCGGAGACCAGTCTACTTTCCTGCCTCCCTCTGCTGTTTCATTTCTGCTCTGGTCATTTGTTTTAGGTTCGAGGGCCAGAATCAGCCTGACAAGTTCGTATTTTTCAAATTCAGCCTTTGCTGACCAGCAGCCATCTGCTCAGACAAAGAAGAAAGTGGGAAGGATTGCTGTGTTTTAAATGCTTTTCACCCAATCCCTCAAGGAAAGCCTCTTTTTTAAATTCAAAGGGTTATGATTCAAAGAAAATGCTTATTCTACAGACTGTTTCCTTTCCATTAAAGTTTATTTATACCCCCCTCCTTGTCTGAGGGTATAATTATGAATGATCTAAGCTTGTACTGAAAATCCTAAATTAAAAAATACATCTGTTGCAAGGATTCTCTCACCAGAAACCTTGAAAATGTTATCCTGTCTGTGTATCCATATATCTGTCTGTCTCTCTCTAGGTTTATGGCTATCCTTTATGTGTTCCAGAAGTAAATGGGATTAGATCTCTTGCTGTACATTTTAACTGCTGTATACATTCATGAAAGGAATAAAACTATGTGGAAATCTGAATACATTTTATATTTATTTATATTCACCTTTCAATCACATTTTCAGTTGTTAAAAACTGAGGGGATTAGATTGTATTGTTCCTCCCCTTCTTGATTTAGGAATACCCATAAGTGTAAGAAAACATTATTTAAATGGTAAAAATTATGTTTAGAAAGAAAAGAGAACTATAGCATGAATGATATGAACTGTAACAACGCTCATTCAAAAGCTAGGTGTTTTCCTGACAACAAAGTGCAATTACTTTAGCCCAACTTTTCAGCATACCTCAGGAAGCATCAGTGAAACACATTTATTTTTAATTAAGGCCAACTCTGTCCCAACATTTGCTTTAAATATGAGGACCAAAGAGCATCAGAAAAGGACATTATTTCTTCAGTCCTTTGAAGCTGCTGCCTCCTGATATGTAGCTCAAGGGAGGGCAACACCACGCGGACAGTGGATTTGTGGCAAAATCTCCACTTGCCAGAAGATATCCAGATAGCACATTTCTCAGTTGGATTTCACCTGATTAATAATCTTATTTTTCATTTTTAAAACATTACAGGGAAGTGAGTCCATTAAGATGCTGTAATGTTAATTAACATTGTCATAAGCTCTTCTTTCATTTCACTTGCATGCATTTTTGAAAGGTACATTGTGGAAATAATTCTTTTACCCTGCCATTTGCCTATATATCATTTCATGCTAGTACTGAAAGGTTAAATGTTATAATTTATGCTAATTTTAATTTTCCTTAGTGCCATAGGCAGTACAAATCAAGCAGCAGCAATTGATTATACATCACTGACAGTATAAAACAGAACAAACATACAGTTCTGTCAATGAAAGGCCTGTGCCAGGTTAGTCATAGTTAGGTTGTTATGGCCTCCTGAGAACAGCAGTCAAAACCAAGCGATAATGATGATATGAATATTTTTTTTGTGCATAGTTCTGGATCCAAGCCATTTTAATAAATAATTTTCCATGGTACTTTTGTGCCTCAAGAAGTGTGATGGAAAGGCTGTTTGCCTCTTGAAGAATTTTGTGCAATAAATATCAGATCTAAATTTGGGCTTTGGCTTCTCAGAGGAGGGACTGAAGTTGTAGTGGTCGAGCAGAATTTCACCGAAGCACGTGCTTGTACAATAATATGTAGGTTACAATTTCAGGAGAAGGCAGAACTCAAGGTATGGCTTAGGCCATCAAAAGGCAGAAAGGTTGCTCACTAACTTGGTATCATCTGGCAGCTAATTAGATCCCCTGTCACTATCACAAAGAGCATCTTTGGAGCCGAGGAATGATAGTCAGGTTCTCAGATAGAGCTTTTCAATAGCCAGGTTAAACATCCATGTTGTTCGTTTACACTGGTCTTAAACCCTTCCCTCCTCTTCTTACAGCACAGAGAAGGCAACACATCGCCCTTGCTTAGACCTTTTCAGAGAACATCTTTGCTATTACTCTGCTCCTCCAAAACTAGGATTGTCTCCACAAATGCAGCTTTGGGGTAGATTGCAGGCACTTATTTTCATGGATGAATGGCTCATTCCCCACTCTGCAACCTACCTTGTAAGATAATGAAACAGAAGAGAGAAATGAGGTTACAGAAGTAGGAAGTATTAGGTAGCAACTGGTATTTAACAGCATCATGGGACAGGTGCTTAATTCGCATGAAAGACAGGCTGAGATGACTTAAAGCTCTTTGAGACAAGCAAATGCCGTTTGGAGGCAAACAGAAATGACCTCTGTGGCTGTTGGCAGTACAAGGAGTCTGGGCTGGGAAATGTGGCTAAATGTCTCAAGAGCTTTTCTGCTCCTAAACGTCCCCCAACCTGGGTATAAGCCTCTGTGGCACCTTGCTAGAAAGATACTGTTGGAAGGGATGAGCTGTAGAGAGGGTTGCAGTCTTGCCAGTACATCTAAGAGGACAGTCAATGCCACGTTGCTTACAGGAGAAGGAAATGGAACACTGACAATGGGATTAGGGAATTGTTGGCTGAGTGGAGGGCAAGTGGGTAACCCAGTGAGACAAAGACAATTACACACACAGATTGCAGAAGATGGGAAGAAGATTCTTGCAACAAGGTAACAACAACTGAAAGGCAAATGTTCCAATAAAACTTTTTCAAAAATACTTTATAAATTTCAGTGTACAAATCCTGTTGACTTTTAGTTGGAAGTCAGTTTGGGTGGTTTCAGCACTCTAACTACAATAGCCATTCTTGCTGATTTTTATGTGTCCAAAACTTATTCAGTAGTTGTGCGATAAAGTTTAAAATAGAAATAGGAATTTAGCTTGTCCACACATCAGCTTTGCATTACAATATGATTTTGGTAAAGAGACGTATCTGTGAATAAAGCCGATGCAGTACTAAAAGATTAGAATACTCATCTTCAAATGCAGTGCTTTAATTTAAAGAAGACACCATTATTTTTTTCATGTAGCTATTGATCTTAGAATTAGTGAAACACGGACTGGTTACTTTAACCCAGATGGTTTCTTCTCCACCCATAAAGATTGGTTACTTTAGCACAGATGTCTCTTTTTCTTCCATAAGGCATATTAGAAGGAAAGCAAAGATTCACATTTAAGCAATAAATAATAACAACTACCACCCCTATTGGCTTAGATATGTCCAAATGCAAAACCACAGCTAAAAGTTACTTTAAAGTGTGGTGGGCCACAACTTATAGTTCTTTCATTTTGCTTTCTTTTTAAAAGATTTGACTTTGTTGACATTTTTTACACTGTTTCAATTGATCTTTATTGAAAAAGAATAAGGACGGAGCAGACGGACAATTTTATTTGACAGATGATTAATATCTTTGCTTAGATCTGGCCTGAAGTGTAACCACAAAGTGTTTGATAAGGGAGGGATAAAATATGGTTTGCAGGCCGTTGAGAGTTTAAGGGACATAAAATGGCTGAATGGCAATCTTAAAAATGCAAGGTACAGAACCATGAGGCTGTGTTAGCACTGTACCGGTGCCCTTTCATCCTAGGGTTATTCTGACTTCTTTTCTGATTGTTCTTGGCTCAGGTGGACAAGTCTCCCTTGGTACATGTGCAGAAAGGTCTCTTTATGAACAGGTATCCCCTTTTGTGCATAGGATAGTGGCTCAGCCTCATTTCCCAAAGTCTGCAGGCTAGTCTTGGAGCACCAAGTCTGGGTCTGAGATCAGCACAGGGCTTTTGTGGCTTGCTTAGGGTCCTTTGGGCTAGCCTGCTTTCCCTTGTCATAAGGAAGCTGTTCTCCCATTTCCTGTCTAGCACGATGCTGTAATGGATTCCTTGCAACAGAAACTCCCCCGCGGTTCCAGCTCTTTGGTTTTTCCAAAAGGAGGGTGATCTGGCCCAAGCTAAGCTCGGGTGCAATTGAAAACAAAATTCTTTTACGATAACAATTTTTCTCAGGCTTTTTAGCCCAGTCCAAATTTTGCTACTGCAGGGAAAAGTTGGTCATAAGGATTTATATTATGTTTATTTAATTACTAATTTCTGTAAAAGAAAAATTAATTCTGTTACTTGTGGTGACGCATCATGCCAGGAATAACATTTAGCATGTATGGCTTAACACAATAGGCCATTTTTAAATGACTTTTTCCTAAAATTTAATTTTAGATTTGGGACTATGGAGCATTTAACTTACCTTCAGGAGGATATTTTGAATAAAAATAACAAGAAACTGCCTTACTAGAATATCAACCATGCTTGACTGATATTAACCATATGAAAAAATGTATGAGACATATAAACTTCACATAAGAACTACAGTTAAGCCCACTCATATTTTTCTTTTAAAATGGATGTCCAAACTTTAAAAGTCCGTATGTTATTCTTCTTAAGATCCAAATATATTTTTGGAGACTGAGTTCCTACTGTTTGCAATAATGAACACCTCATGGATGGCAGGAAAAAAAAAATTAACTTTCCTTAACGCTACTGTTGGCCAAAGGGAAAGTGAAAAATTATTTTATAACAAGATATCCTCTGTACTAGAACTGCGTTTTTTTTTTTTCCCCATCCCTGGATGCAGAAAGAAGTGTTTCAGGGAGACCTCCTCGCCTTCGCCCCATGTTTTCTTCCCCTGTATCCTGGAGGTTTGCCCCAGAGCAAACCCCATGTCACCCAGCATGGCATAAGGCTGAGGAAGCTGCTTTCTCCCTGAGCATCGGGGACCAAGGACTGACCAAAGTCAACGACTGCCCAAGCTGCTGCCCAAGCAGTCGATCCAGGACATACTGCCTGGTATAGCCCGTTGAAACTGGGGACAACACACATAACCAGTCTAATACTAGTCTGACAGCCCCTCGCAGCACAGCGTACTGGCAGCCTGTGATATACTCTGCCTCGTTAGCTGTCCTGTATTGTCTTCTGTAAATATAGTGAGTAATACAAAAAACATTTACTAATGAGGCTTAAAATTTTCCTTCAAATGATCGTCTTGCATATTTACATGCTTGTGGTTTGCTGCCACTATATGCACCATTTTTTGGCCTATCTCCTTCATTCATGCTCTCTGGGAAACATGCTCCTTTGAGAGCGCTGCAGATAATTTTGTTCCCTCCATTTTTGCAGGATGCTTCGCTACTTGTGTGCCAGTTGTCTTAGAAATACTAGTTTAATTGGCTGAGCAGTCAGAGGGATTTTTAGGGCTGCGGGCTCTAAAACTGGCATGTGCGTTTTGTGTGCGTCCGAGGGTGAACGTGACGCCCAAAGACAGACTGTTTTAAACCTTGGCGATCGGCGCGATACTCCCCTGAAAGTCAGAGGTTACATTTCAAGGACCGGCTCTGCTCCTTGGGTTGCCGACCCCTGGTGATAGGAAGTCTGCTTGGAGCAAGGTCACAGCAGCACAAACCACCTGCCCATCGCCCGGTGCCAGGGGCCGGGAGCCAGGCGAGCCTGTGCCAAAAGTGCGGGAGGCAGGAAGGGAGCGGGAGGGGAGAGGCCCGGGCAGAGGCTGCCGCAGCCCCGCCCCCGCACAGGCTCCGCC
>NW_009188116.1:110065-160982 GCF_000690835.1 Fulmarus glacialis
AGCCTCCGCTGGCAGCGATCCCGGGGAGCCAGGACGAGGTCTGCAGAGCCGCCTCTTGCCTTCGCTGGACTCCCTACAAGAGGCTGAGGGCGCATGGGCTGCAGCTTCCTGCGTGGGGGAACTTGCTCTCACCAGGGGCCTGGCTGCAGAGAGGTATCTGACATGTCGTAAGCACAGGCTTAAGTTCTTAAGGATTAAAGCAAAAGTTAGATAAGATTCTCCAAACAGCAGCAGAGGATGAAGCTAACAGCTGGCTGAACCTGCTGTGGCACAACTGGCTGGAAAGTGCTGAAGAAGAAGCTGAAGGGGGTGACTTCCACCCTGTCTGGAGGTGACCATCAGCCAACCCAAGGGTAGCACATACTCCTGCTCAGTATTTTGGGGACAAAGCTGTGACCTAATACAGGAGCTGTTTCTGCAGAGTTCCCAACTGCTGCTTCTGCTTGTTTTGCAAGGGGCCAAGGAGGGAGGAAGACTTTACACTCTATGGCAAATAATACAAATGGAGTGCAAATATTGGAAGAATCGGCTTTAGCTGTAACAAATATAGATTAGCTTAGAAATATCTACAGGTCAAACATTTCTCTTCTCACTATACCTCATTCTTATTGATATGTAGTTGCTAAATCTTAATTGATCTGAAATGGTAACGGACATTCAGAATGACACAACTAGGTAAATATCATACAAAGGCAAGTTCCAGAAGAAATTGCTAGAGGAGTCATTCTTCAGAAATCCTAGTTTTAAAATATTGCCTCCCAGCTCATGAGACAACTGCAAGAAGCATGCGTGACTTTATTTAAGAATAGGTTTCCTCAAGGAACTTTAACTTTCATTTAAGATCTGGAAATCTGTATATCTGTAAGAAGTTATACGTAAAATGCATTTCACTCTTTGAAGCAGAAGGCTTTTAAGGGACTTAATTAATTCTGGTTTTAACATGGATGATGATATCCGTACATTAGTTTCATGTACTCCAGGTGACGTACTGACTTTAGCAGCTTCTCAGCTTATGTGAGTCAAGATAGTTTTATAGATGTGCTGATATAACTCTGCTGAGATACCACACACAGATTGCTTTTTTTATGACTTTGAATATTTATTTGAAGTTTTCATTTCAAGAGATTTTGGTGGAGTCATTCTGCTTGATGAATATAGTTGTTTTGTTTTTTTTTTTTGTGATGTAAAAGGGTTTGCTTCCCCCATCTGGCCATGTATCCATTGTGTCGATTTCTGCAACTCTGTTGCTCCAAAAAAAGCACATAGACTCATGTGGTTAAAGTAATCCGCCTCCCAGCCATCTATTGAAACAGCTTTAGTCACCCAAATACAAACCTACCCCATACTCTTTCATGTTCCATCCCCAAACCAGATTTTGCTGCCCGTCCTTTCCTAAAGCCACTCCCAGTTTAGACTTGTAATTCTCTTCCTTGCATTATTCCCTCCGGCTCCTCTCTATGCACGGTCTTTTCCATGACCCCGTGGATCTCTTGCCTTCACCAGCTTGAAGCATTTCCCACAGCTCTTCATAAGCAGCCAGTGAAAGCCATGAGGCACATCTGAGCACCAGCCCTGCCCTCAACACCTTCTTACATTTGTAGCCACAGTATCTAAATGACCTTTAAACAAAGATTTTCAGAAGAACTATAAAAGAGTTTGAGAGGAAAGCAACAAAATTAATACGTTTGGAGTTAATATCTCCAAGAGAAATATCTCTTTGTTCCTTTGAGTGACCAAATGCAAATTCTTACACATGTTCAGAACATGCTACAGACTAATGCCCAAAGCTGCCAAAATGAACTTTCAGTTCAGTAGCCTTCATAACAGATCCCAAACAATTTATTGGTACTACTAATATAGCACCTTTCGTTTTATTAGAGAGGTAATAGCACTTTTTAAAAAAAAAATTTCTTTAGGTATATATTGTAGCATTGCGCTTTAGGCTGCTCATCTCTTCGAATTTTAGAAGCTTCAGTAGACAACTATTATCTTGAGAAGACTTTTCTCATAGGGAGTTCACTTTTGGGACTTTGCTTACTTGGAACAGACTTCTAATTAGTAGAAAATTAAGAAGTTTAAAAAAGAATCAGAAAAATAGACACACTGGAGTGTGCAAGAATATTAAATACAAGCAGTAGGAGACAGCACTGGTCAAAATGGTGCTGGAGTGTAGCAATAGGCCGCTTGGGTTACGCCTGTTCCCGTGGGCTTGGGAACATGGCCAGGCTGCACCCTGTCCCCCAAAGAGGAGAGAAGGAGCTACTCACTGCCCTCCTGCTTGGGAGAAAAGAAGCGGAAGGGCTAACAGGGAGCCGCTGACTCTCTAGCGAGGTCCTTGGTTTGGCCTCCCAGATAAGCCACGGAGGACGGCTGTAGTCCCTGAGTCCTAGTGGAGGGCCTTAGGCTGCACAGAAGGACAATTTCTTCTCACCTTGCTGGACGCATATAAGAAACCTGGCCCCAGGACTCGATCTGAATCAATGGGGGTTGGGAGACTGGGGGAGTGTTTAGAATATTTAAAAGAAATAGTCAGTTACTGTAATTCAGCTTTTGCTTCTTGGAGTGAGTGTGTGGGCACTCACACACAAGCGTTTCACTTAGAAGAGGTGTGTGTGTGTGTATTTTGTGAGTGTAAATGCAATTGCACAGCAAAACACTTGTGCTCCTTATATACTGCCCTTCTGTATGCTTCAGCAGTTTTTCACTCATCTAAACAGCAATGCAATTTTGAACTTTCCCAGGGTAGCAGTAACATCCACTCTTCACTTTTTGTAATATGTTCAAAGATTTCTTGATGAGCACACACATGATGCATCACAGAGTATGTATCACTATTCAGCATCCATCCTCTTCCCCGTGGTACCTCTCCTTGGAGAGGGGAGATAAGTTCAGTACACTAACCGCACAGGGAATACAAACACCCATTTAATGGATGTCACACAAAAACACAGTGTAGATGAAAGCGCCTCAACAGGGTCAGTTTTCTGAAGCGTGAGTAGAAGCTTTAAGCAAGATCTCCCACATCCACAGGCAACGCTCCACCATGCAGATGAAGTGAGATCTGACATTCCTAATGCAGCAGTTAATGATTTGTTGATTAAATACCACATTAGAATTTATTTTTAAAATACAAAGCATATTTAATAATATTTTTTCTCAGATTTAAATTTCTAACCTCTCCTTCTGGCAACAAATCTAGCTTATATCCATTGAAGTTATCTTTCTGTGATGATACAAACAGAGGCAAGGAATATTGATTTTGGCGGGGTGTTGAGGTATAACCATCTGTTTGCCAAACATGAATACTTTCAATTCATTTCCAACAGACCCTAGAAAAGCTGTCAAAAACTAGTCACTTTTAGCTGATACAGGCAGCTTAGACTAGAAACATTTTAAAAGAACACAATTTCAAGGTGTTCTCCACTTGCTTTCCAAACAGTTGGCCCTGTGACATTTGGCCATCCAAAAAATGAGCATACTTTTGAATGGCCTCCTTGCACCATCTACAGGATTTGGTAGGACTATTTGGAGGTCATGATTTCAAAAACAGAAGAAAGTCCTTACCTCAGAAGCAGTGCCAACATAGGCAGCAAGCAGAGAAGAAAGGTCCCTGTCCTAGTTGGGAAGTTAGGTGCAGTGAAAAGGAAATTTGTGTATATGAAACAGCAACAACTCACAAGCACCCATCTCCTGTAGTCCGTAGCAAGAGGGATGCGCCTGATTCTATTCTATACCCTGGAAATTGGGGAGCTACTAGGGGAAGAGAGCAAAGATAGCAGAAACGACTCCTGCCTACCTTAGAAAATGAACTGCACTGCTGCCCGGCACCTTCTGTAACTCAAAACACTGTGAGTAACTCAAAGCACTGTGATTTGAAAATAGAAATTTGGATGATCACAGAGAGATGTAAGAAAATTCCTTTGCACTTCCATTTTACAAATTCTCCGTATTGCTTTTCCTATTTTTTAAAAGTTATTTTAATGTTTTTTTTCCCAGCAAGCGCTGTCATCTTGTATTTTATATCATTCTCCTACAGCGAGGGAGGTGCATCTTTTCAGCGTATAGCAGAGCAAAATGGCCTATGGAAGATGTAGGGTAATATAAAACTCTACAGCATACGCTGCTTCACCAGGGAAAGGAAGCTTGTCACTTTACTCAATAAAAGACATAGAAATACCATGGGATTTTTTTTCCCCTCCAACTGGGCCCCAAATGTTCTCATGCTATACTTGTAATGTGCATTACTAGCTGATTAGAAGTGACATCAATTAGTCACATGTCTGTGTTTCTGATGGAAATAAAAATGAGCTTCTGTACACAAAAATCTCAAATTCATCTCTACATTGCCTAGGGATTTTTTCTCCTGCAATATCAGTTATCGGTTTAATATAATATTGTTGACTTAACAATGATATATTTCAGGCTGAAGGCAGAAATGCATTTTGCATTAATAAATTGTTTTGAGATGGGCTTAAAGAATATTTCATTATATAAGAGAGGCAGCTATAAAACCTATTTGGTGGTCTTTCAATCACTGCTACCTGTGGCCTATTTATGTGGATGGCATTCATCAGTGTGGCAGGAAATATTAAACAAGTGCTAGACAGTTATTAGCTCTCCTCAAGCAGAAGTCCTCATACCTTCTGTTCCTATGCCATGGGAAAAATTCACTTGGTATTTTCTTTCTTGCAACTGTTCTGCTGTTCATAATTTGATGGAAAATTGATTAATCACACATTTAACTCAATGCAAGATCTTCTGCACTGTAATAAATTATGGCCATTAATCAATAACTACAAAGTAATTCCAGGAGTCTGGAGACATGCTGGTTTCTAATAGAAAAACTTGTGCTTAGGCCTTCTTGCCAGTGACCACTTCATCTGAGGTATTTTGCACCTGCCTCAATCCAATTAGATGACATAATTAATGAATCTCAATGCAGTTGATAATTTGTTATACAAAGGAAAGAATGTTTTGGCACATCTATTAAGTCCTGATGTACAAATCTTTGCAAAGGGGGGAATACTAGGAACCCAAGAGGGGAACCTACAACCTCTGCTATGGCAAAGGAAATGTCTGGTTATTCCAGGGCAGTGGGTGTGCAAATTCCACTGAACTTTAAAATTCGCACATTTCCTTCTCCCGTATATAAAGGGAAGCTAGCTGTGTGCAGAAGTCTTCCATGCCATCTTGTTTCTTTTATGACAAATTAAATGGTATGATTAGAGCAAGTATTCAGGAAGTGCTGTTTCCCAGGCAATCTAATCAATGTTTCCTTGGTCGAGTATCAGTTACAGTTTTACATATCGCAATCCATTTGCACCTGTTATATACAGCTAACATATAGGCACTCAATGGATTTTAGTGAGAGAAAGAGTAGAACCAGTCTGCTGCTAATTCTGTCACTAGGAGACGCCATGAGCAGATTTTATTTAGAGACTTTGAAAAACAATTAGCTGAGGATTATAGGACTAAAAGGCCTTTACTAGCTGTACCTGGAAAATACTTTGCCCATTTAATGCCTTCTAAGCTGTCATTGTGCTTGAACTTCAGTCCCAGTGATTAATGAAAAGCTGCAGGGCACAGCTAGAAGCTAAAGTCTCAATTATGAAAAAGCAGTAACTAGTTTAATGTGCTGATGCTTTTATACTTAAACTGACAGCTGTGAAAAATGGCAATATTTCCAATCATGCTTTAATAATTTATCATTAATTTATTGGCATGCCCAACACACTTTACTCCTACTGTTCTTTTTCTCCTTTTAGGCTCATGGCATTTCAACACTGAAGAGCAAAATCTGTTGCAAATCTCTGAGGACGAACCTCCTTATGGTGCCTGAGTGATTACTGTTTGCAGGCAGCAGGTATTATCAAGTACTCCACAGTTTATCGATGTAGATACAGTATGAACATATTTGTGGGCTATGATATGTGAACAGTATCATTAGCTGTTGCTAAATCACTCTAACTCCATCAACTTCAATGGAGTTAGACCAATTGAGAACATAGATGGCTTCGTGGGACTGGGGGCAGTCAGCCTCATGCGGGCAGCTTTCGTTCGTCGGCCCAGCAAGCTCCCTGGATGGAGAACAGGAGCTGCCTAAGTGCTCTAAATCAAAAATTAAATTTGGAAAGTGTCCCTTTTGAAGAATGCAGGCAGCGTCTCACCTGCTATGAATTCTGTGGAAACATTGTTATGTTTAATACTGAACAATTGAATCAGTGCAGCTAAGTCAATTTAAAACAGCTGAAGATCTACAATCCATATTTTGAATTTTTCCTTTCCTGTTTCAGTGCTCCCTGCTTACTCAGTTTCTCTTTGGTTTGGTGTATGAACAAAGGGAAAGGAACAAAGTCAAATAATAAAACCTTGCTTCAGTACAATTTCCATGCTGAATGTAGTTTGTCATGTTTCATGGCTGTTCCTAGGTCTGCTATGGACTAGACAAATACTCACAAAGATGAACAATTATGAATTTGAGAGTTCATGACTGCTTTTTTTTTTTGATACTGGAAGTTAACCTTGTTTTATTTTTCATCTGATACTCCTGTCATTTACAAAAGCTTAATCATCCATCAGGAGTGGAGGAGCATTTTTTTTTTAACACAAAAATTCCGTCTTATTTGTGCTTTTGCATACATTTCTCTTTGTGTAATGACTGACACTGCTAAGGTCTTGGTGACACTCAATTACTGTTATTTTTTATTAGACCTGATGACTCCTGAGCTTTTTTGCAAAGCTCACATAGCCCTGAATGGTAGCTGAGCTCTTCCTGACAGCCTGGCTGTGCTGATGGTTGCCAATTCCTGAATTGAAAAGCAGCCTGACCAAACAGTGGGGAAAGTTATTCTGAACTGTTTGATTTTGATGTAAACTACTACAAAACTGCTATCTGGCTGTCGTTCATGAACTGACTGAATAGGAGAAACATGGCTACGAGAGAATATTAATACCAATTGATGTGACATCTGTAATGGTCTAACAAGTATAACGTATTATATTGCTGGACTGTACACAAAAAGCTGCAGTGCATCCAATTTGAATTGATGTGATGGAAAGGATCTGTCAAGTGGTTTGTTCCATAGGTTAAGAATTTGCTGTTTCCTATTAAAAAAAAAAAAAGAAAGAAAGAAAGAAATTTTTGCCTTTGGATGTATTTGCATTTGAAAATTTTTGTTTGAAGTTTTGATCATTTTGATCATTCTTTTCCATGCAGACAGAGTTTATACTAATTAGTTAACAGTTCAATTATTATCAAAGGGAGTTTTGAATGAAAAGGAATCAAGTTCCCAGCCCTGCCCTAACTGCATGTTTGAGCACCGAGTGTGGCACTTCATTAGGAATCCTGAAAATGGGCTAAGGAAAGTGAGTCATTAGTAATACTTACGTCTACTACTGTTCCTTAAAGGAATTGAATATCTCTTTTGGGAATTACTACCTGGAGAGGAAGGCTTATTCTAATCCACATTATCTGTCATGCTGTAGACCTAATACTGTCTTTTAGCAACATGGGAGAGAGTGGAGAAATACAACACAACATATACAAGTGGCTGGGATACAAAAGGTATATCTAGGTTTGTGAGGTGCACGTCTGGTTGTTGCTGGATGTACAGCCAGCCACCAGCAATCACTCTATTATCACTCTGCTACCCTCTATTTTTCAGGCTCCTAGTTTGAGGCTTGATTACAGCAATTTGGAGGACGTATGCAAACCAATTCCAGCTACTAATTGAAGGAACTCTACTAATTAGAAAAGGCTATGGAACAAATAACAATTGGCAACAAGCATGGGGTCATTTTCTGTATTGAACACCCTTCGTAAAGTGACTTCTAACTTGAACAAATTTATCATTAGATTTTCTGGATTGGAGCCAGACTTTGAAAAACATTACTAATGTTGACTTTATTGCATGTCTAAGAATATTTTGTATTTTCCTTAAAACCCCAACTCCTGGAGCTATGTGATTATTTAAAAGTCTTAGTTTCCATTAAGAAAAATAAAAATTAAATTTCACTGCTTCTTGATTGAGGAGAAAGGCTTGAAAGTATGTATCCCAAAGGCTCAACTTTAGAAGGCAAATTAAAAAAAGCCAAATTTTATTTTTTATTTAAAAATCACCTTTCTCAAAAGTCTCAATATCTATTGGGTCTGACAGTGATTTTTGAATGTTCAAAGTTAGCAATACTTTGGCACAGATAGGCATATAACTGCTAACGTAGATTAGGTTATTCTCATTAGTGTAACTAAATCCAAAGGTTGCAAGATCCAGCTCTTAGATTTAGTCCCTCTACAGCACTTCTTGGTTGACATATGCTCCCTGTAGATTGTTTCAGGTCTTTGCTGAGACAACTATTTAAATCAGAGGGAAATCAGTTTTGCAAGCCATTTCTTTAAGGTACCTTGTCAGAGACAGTCAACGTCTTCTCAAATTAATTTTTAAATAGAGATCTGTGTAATTGGGTCGACACTGATTATCTAGTCATCAGCTGGACACCCCAGACCTTCTCTAACACACCTCCCTGAGAGCAAGGCGGTAGTTGGCTGCTGGAGGACCACATCTCAGGATCCTATCTGTGGGATGGATAGCCATAATGGAACTTTATTCCATGGTACTTCCAGTGTAAGGTCCAGATGAAACTGTACCATTTCTATTAGAGTAACTTTCTGTGTGTGCTAGCACGTGTGCATGTTTACACGAATGCATGTGTGTATTTTTACAAGAACATATCTAACTTATATATGATATTCCATGTATTTGCATTAGTCTTCAAGTAGTAAAATAAAAAAAGCATTAATTTCATGTTTGTCATCTTAAATACCCTTTCTTAATAGGCTTAAACCTCTCACACTTATACCTGTGCTTTATCTCTCACCAAGCGGCCCTGTGCTTCCTAAAAATAGTTCCTCTCCAGTATGAGAGAGTATCTCTTCCTCTGCTGCTGAATTGGATAACAATATTGTCCATTCTGCAACAGAGGGATTTGTCTCACTTTCCCACTGCCTTAGTGAGGTATTTTTAGCGGCTATTAACGGTAGTTTAATCCAAATATTATTTACAGTAGAAGCACCAGATATCTTAGTAATGTCATTTAATACATATAAGTCTAGAAAATGCTGAAAATCCAGTTCTATTACCACTTCGATACGGTCAAATATTTTCTATCCAAATTCTGTGGCTCTGGAATTCCATAGCAGACGATGAGTGTCTCAGGTGCAGTGCAGGTAGAGAAGGAAATGTATTTTTAACTGGTGTGATCCTTCACAAAGCACATGTGACAAAAATAAGAAAAAATTAACACACAATCAAGGCTTCTCAGCACCCTCACTGGTAGAGACTGCTTAAGGACCTAGTTTAACCATGACCTTTGTCTACCATAGCCATCACTGAGTGTTTCTGTGGCCATTACTGCCTGACTGCAGTATTGCCGTGAAGAAGCATTCATGCTACTGAAAGTGTTGTCTTGATGGACATTTTAGATTAGCCTAAGCTGTATTATAATATCATGACAAAGTTTGTCCGTGACTTCTGAAGGTGTCTAAGTACCTTACAACACAGACAATATACTCTGCAGCTTGTGCCAAATACTGCCAGATTTCCTAGTGACTTACTTTCACTGAAAGTCAAAACCACTTTGACACTTTCTCAGACTGTTACTGTCGCGGTGGGGTTAGAGGTACCTGCAGATATGCTAGGGAAGCATGCTTTGGACTAAAACCCCAGAGAAAATATAACAGAGTGGGGATCTTCCAATTAATTTTAATAGATCAAGCTCAACCGCACTACATGAGATGTAAGAAATTCAGAACGAACAAATAGTAGAAAGCAAAGGGCTGTGTGGCACCTTGGTAGTGAGTACTGGGGTTGCAGGTAGGAGTCACGCACACATCGAAAAGCTCCAGCCCCCTAAAGGCATGCTACAATTTGGCCTCATGTGACATGGAGCTTGGTTTTGAACACCACTTACAAAGTTGCAAGCCAAAATACCACTTATAAGGAAAAAAAGTTCTACCATTTTTCCCCAGGTGTGTGGTTCCTCATTCACTATTTGCCCAAACTCTGACTCTAGAGCTCAGGTAGAAGTTGGGCTTTCTTGTCCAACTGGAAAGCAACATCTAACCTTTCCTAACTCAAGGGGACATTGGTTGGTTTGGGCTCTGGTGGCAAGCACTGGGACCTCTTCTCCTTCCAACTGCCAGTGCTGGCCTTCCTGGCTTTTTCCTCTTTGTAGCCCAACAGCTTGTCCCTCCCGTGATGATTGCACTACCTGTGTATCGCCTTGGTGTAACCATACCGTAGCCTTACACCCCGCACAGATTCCTAGTGGGGGGACTGTGGAGACTGCTTTCTCTCAAGCACTGGCCCAAGTATCTTACACAGAGATTATTTCGCGGTAGGAAGTGGAGGGAGCAACCCACTTATTCTTCACCTTTTCTTTCCCCCTTGCCCTTCCCCCAAAAGTGAATCCAGCCTGGAATAGTTCACATCCATCCTGGATGAATAGAAGTGATCGTGTCCCCGGCCCAACTTGGAGTGTTACATGCTGGCTCTACAAGGAAAGGTCTTGCATGGCTTATATTGCCAGCAAACATTTACTACATGATAGAAAAACGGTTTCTTTTTTTTTTAAATAAAAAGAGAGCATCAAATCTGCACAATAAGTCAGGGGACTCACTGGTAGACCCTGCAATGGTGGGGTGCACTCTTAATTGAAACAGCAAAGGTGAAAAGTGAGAAAATGTCTTCAATGCAGACTACCTAAATACTCAGAAGTCTGGGCATAATATGTGCTCTGATTGATGTATTGAAGGCATAGTCCCAGTACCAGGGTAGTGCGATGGGAAAGATCAATTTAAAATGTCTAGGGCAGGAGCAGATCATTTGATAGACCCACTTTAGGTGTCTAACAACTTGGAAAGTTATCTCCAAGTTTTGATAATCACTTTACCTTCTGAGACTGCCAATCTGTTTCTTAACTGTTCTTTTTAGTGTGAAAAAGTCTTCCATTTCTATTCTTTGCCCTACATACTTGGGTCAGGAAGTGAACATCCTATTTTTACAGCTTTGAAGCCAATTGGCTATATAAGCAGCTGATTTCTTCACAGAATCCTTCTCAGACATTCTTTATTTTTTTTTTTTTTTACAAGAGGAGCGCTCACTATTTCCCCAGTCTGTACCTTAAAAGAAATAGGGCAACACAACTAGGAAGATTCACAGTTTTACCTGCTGAAGGGCACAGTAGTCAATGGTATTCAGCTCTGCCAGGAGCTGCTAACGTTATTTAAACTGTGGCCCAATTAGAAAAAATGGTTCTTTAAAAATGATTTTTTGAATAGCAGATAACAGAGTAAAAAAAAAAAAAAAGAAACCTTCTGAATTTTCCACTAAATGTGAATGCAGCATTTTTTGTTTGAGCGTTACATTTTTGTTTGACAGTTGAATAAGGTTTTGTTTGTTTTGAACAGTCTTGCTTCAAGAACTCATGGAAAGCACATTTGAATCTGTCTTATTACAACTTCAGGCTCAATTTTGACTTAGGAAGAGTACTAAAGAAACAAAATTACAGGGACTAACTCCTGTCTGGGACAAAGGCAGCGAACTCTGGATGCACGTTTTGTTCTCACAAGACCTTATTAGCACAGACTCTGTTTCTTGGGTAAAATGAGTTACTTATTCATCTTCAAGGTACCTTTTTGTAAATATCAGAACAGAAGATTTCTTCCAAGCAACTATTTTGGGGAAAGAATTGTGAGGAGTCATTTTGGGAAGCAAATTAGGGGAGATAGTTTTTAATACAATTTAATGTATGCAAACACAACATATGACAGTAACATTGCATTGCTGTGTAAAACAAGTCATCCAGTTTTATATATTGAAGTCTCTGTTAGTAGTTAATCTGCTGCTGGCCACCTGCAGAGGAGGAATGGAAAAGCTTCCTTTTGATCTCTTTTGTGAAATGACCTTTAAGGGTGAAAAAAATATAAAAGAAAATAAATGTGAATGAACCTTAAAAGGTTTGGTACAAATATTCTGTAGGGAACTGTTTGGTTCTTTAAAAAGATGTCCATATAGGACATTAAATGTATGATAGAGAGCAACATCTGTGCTTTAGGTCAAGAAGGCTCATCACCCATTAACGTAACTCAGCTAACTTCTTACAAGTCACTGTGACATGGTGTTAGTCTGGTAGATTACTTTGTGAGTACTCTGTGTTGGAGCTGAGAAGGACAGCTTTGAATATGGAAACGAAGGGTTAGTGGGAAGGACAGCAATTTAAACTCTGCTATGCGATACCTCTCCCCTTGACAAGGGTTATCATTCAGTTGTGGTGTTTCTGTGCCCCCTATGTGATATATGCATCCCTGTGCCTTTTGGTCTTTGTCTTGTACCTGACTGTTTGTTTGGGTCCATGTCACTGGTGGGAATACAGCCCTAACCATGATTTATACCCGTTTCAGCAGAAGGAGCCAAAGCAAAGTTCCTTCACTCTTGCCTGAATCAGTAAACATTAAAGATTCTCCCATGCATGAAAATAAAACCCAGTGTTTGCACCTTACATTATCTTTGTGTGTAAATGAGGCTAAAAAAAGTCTGAAAATCATGCTTATGACCTCTGAGTGGGCAGAGGTAATTCTGCCTGTTATACCTCTCAATTTTCCTATGATGCTGAATTTCTCAAACTGTCTGAGAAAGCCCAGGTCCTCCTTTTACTCTTGCACATACCCAGACACCGGGAAGACATATGTCTTAATGGATAATGGCTCCATTGTGTGAATAGTGTCAGTATCATATCAATGTGACATAAATATAGCAAATTAGCTGTATGTTACTTACATCAGAACTGCTTCAGCTCTTTGTGTGGAATGGAAAAGGAGCAAGTGAAAGCTCTCTGAAGCAGCATGAGTCTTTTCCTTTTTTAAACAGGGCTCCTGTGAGATACTGCACCAAGTTTTAGATTTGGTACTAATTCAAGGCTATTTTTTTCCCAAAGTAAGAAAGAACTGAGGTTCATAATACACCTACTCACTTGGAAATTGGTACTTTGGCAAAATTTTCCTTAAGGAATCCTATTGCCAGCCTTGACCAAGCACATGTGAAAATGAGACATTTCTTGTGCATATCACTGTGTGCTTCTGTCCCTGCCACTATTGCCCTCCTTCTAGAGTCATAAAATAGCTTCTTTCATGACTAACTGTACAGATTTGTTAAGAGAATTCTTAGTAAATATGTTTAATTTTGAAGACTCAAATTCATTGAGTTCATTCTTACCGTGCCTTCACAGATTTAAAAAAATGGATGTATTTAGTCTCCTGAATCAGAAAATCTTAATTGTGATTGTCTTTCTCTTCCAGACATGATGGTACAGCCATTGCTAAAGGATAATACTGTTTTTGTCACTCAAGAAGTTTTGCAAAGTGATATTCTGAGAAGTGTAGAAAAAAACAACAAATCAAACTTTTGAATTTTTTTTAACTGGATGCATTTCCCGGTTCTAGATAACAAATTTTTATAAATATCAGAACATATGAATAAGCAGAAGATATCCAATAACTTCTAAAACTAAAGGTGCTTTGGAATCTGTGCATTTTTACTGGGGTGTGGAAGTAACAAGTGTTATGAAAAAAGTTCATAAGCTTTTTGGAACTTACATCCCCCCTTAAAGCGCAATTCCTGGAAACAAGGAATGTGCCAATATCTGGTTGTGTGTGATCAAAAATGACACAATACTGGAAATTGAATGTAGGCAGTATTTTTCCAGAAAATATAAAATAACGAATACATGTGCTCTCTTTTTTTGCGAACACTAGAATGTTCATTTCATAAGCTTGTGTTGGTTCTCTCCCTGCCCCCCTTTCCTGGGAACATCTTTAAACAATGGTTTTCAACAAGTCACTTTTTTTTCAATTTTTCAACTGTAAGTATCAAATTGCACCAGTCTGATTGCATGTGTGTTTTTCTATAACAAGTCAACACTGAATGCATGAAAAAATTACTAGGGTGCATGTTTAAAATCTAAGGGATAGAAATAAAACATTGCAATAAGAATTTCTCCAATAGTGATCAGCAGACTTATAATAATGCCTCTAAAATAGTAAATACACTTCTGTTTTCAGAGCAGCCATGTTGTGATGATATAATTTGTATGAATTTTGCCAGAGAAGAACTTTGAACAAATATGTTGTAGATTAGTCCAGTGACTTTTTCAATATGTAAGATTACCCATGGAAGTGTTTCTGGGAAAGGGCAGAACTTCACAGAGCCACTCATCCCTTCCAAAAGACTAGAGATGTTATACAAACATTACACTAACATGAGGCTTCACTCTTACTCTTGTCCTATTATGCCTTAACTCTTGAGTCATCTCTGACTCATAGCAGTGATTACACTGACTTTGGTTGTATGCTGATTTACATGAATTAAAAGCATATATTTGATGCATATTAGAGGTCTGCATTTCTGCGATGTCTTGACTTCAGTTTTATGGGAATAGTGTGACACTATGAAGAAATATAAATCTGGTTAGCCGAAAGTATCTGTCTTCTCACCTCAGAAATTATGGCAACCCAAATTTGTGTATTTGTTTTGGACCAATAATATCTGTATCTTTTTCCTAGTAGTAGGTGCACAAAACTCCTGGATATCCCTTGGTTTTCCACCAGCTTCTCCACAGAAGTCAGCAAGAGCCTTTGTATCTATCTGTAAATGCGTGCAACGCTGACAGCACCAATTTGCAGAGAAAAAGAGAGGGCTCCCACTTCGCTGTCACTTCTACTGACTCATTGGATCGTGGATAAGCCCCACAACTCATGGGATGGCTCCTTGCTGCAGGAGCATGCAAAATGCTCTGAAGGGACACTGGGTTGTCGAGTTCCCTGGTGTTGAGGAGCATTGTGAGTGATGCAGCCTTAATGAAGGAAAAATGTTTCTCAGCCTTGTCTGAGAGAGCATCAGCTTAGTCACATCTTTTGCTAAGTACAATTGCATACGGTTTAATTGTTAGGTGTTTTTTAATGACTAGAATTATGCCTGTATTAAAAACCTGTGCTTGCAGGTTATTTCTACAGTGTCAGGTGTGCAGCTACCTGCCCAGCATAGCCTGTATCCTACCTAACCCCCTGTCTTACCTAGAAATGATGCTGATGTCTGAGGAGCTTCTTGTTAGAAAACCAAAGTAGATTGGAGGATGTTAAAAAGAAGAAAAAGAATTATTGGATAAACTGGC
The DNA here is from genome assembly GCF_000690835.1 of Fulmarus glacialis. NCBI lineage: Eukaryota > Metazoa > Chordata > Aves > Procellariiformes > Procellariidae > Fulmarus > Fulmarus glacialis. The sequence continues at coordinate 125,288 of NW_009188116.1, forward strand.
TCTTGCACTTTGCAAAATATAGTATTTAATTTAAATATGATTCTTAAGTACTGTAGGGCAAGGATTGACTGGTTCTTCAAAGATTGCACAGCTTCTAACCCCAGGGCTTCCTGAGCCACGACAAGGGATGGCCACACTTCAAATGATAATAAAAATGATAATAAGAATCAGGACAACAATAAATTACCAGTACTCTGTGCAGAGATTATTTATTGGAATTTTTAGACTTGTCTTATTTTATAGCTGAAAAAAAGCAAAGGTTAATATATTGCTCATTTGTATTTTCCCTGCTTAAGCCAATGCTCAACCAATTGTACTACTTCGCTCAAGGGAAGAAGTGGCTCAAGGGAAATTTTGCCACTGCTTTAATGGAAACAGGACTGGTGACCTAGAACCTGTTCCTCTCTGGCATTACTCCGACAGTTTTCATTTGAAATCGGTGGCATGGATACTAGTGTAAAACTGCAGTAACACCCTTGTGAAACAGGTCCTTAATCCCCTGCATCCGTGCAAATTGTGTAGACCTCAGTGAACTGAATATTCAGACTTTGTATTTATGCTCAGAAAGGGGAAAACACGCCCATAGTTCATTCGCATAATAAATGTGATGGGAAAATAATTCTATGGGGACAAACATTGTTTGGTTTGTCATGAGACATACTTGACAATTACTGCTTTGTCCCTTTTGTGCTATTGCAATGCAGTTATAAGATTGTGCCATAAATCTGAAAGACTGTTTTGCAAAGTTCGTATCTGCGTTTGCTACCTTTAATATTAATAGGAGAATATCTTTAAAGTGAGTAAATTGAGAAAATGGCTGAAACTATAGTTTATAAAAGAAGATTAGTGGGTTTAATATGCACTGGAGAGTAAAAGAAAAATCTTATTACTGTATGGAGAAATTACCTCATAAAGAAGCTAATACAGCAGGCTAGGGAGTAATTTTTAACAAGGTTTTTATGATGCACAAGTGTAGGCAAGTTAATGAACTTATCTTTCTAGTTATTTTCAGATTGTAACAATGCATTTCTTTTCAGTTCCTGTGCTTTAAAAAGTAAAACACATTTAATCACTTACAATAAAACTAACTCATTAGTTTGATAAATCAAGTAAAATCCTATACTACTTCTGTTGTGACAGTGCTACTTAGAAACTAGATCAGGTGAAAACATTAAGTATAGAACAGAGAAAACTACCAGGTTTATTCATTATTGGAATTAAAAGGTGTCACATTGACAGGGAATGTTCATTTTTGGAAAGACCTGCTCTGGTCTCAGTAACAGAACTTATGAAATAAAAACTAAAATAGGGACTCAGGCCAGGATTTTGTTTTAACAATTCCACTCTTTGCAAAATAGCCATGTGGTCTTTGACATTCATAAAACAGACATCTGAAGAATGTCACATCCAACAGCAAAGAAGCCACAGGGGGGAGTTGGTAAATACAGAATGTCCATCTGTCAGCACCCCAGCATGGCATGCGTAGGTATTGTTTAGGAGGAGCATGTCCACATTTTTCTGCCCAAATGCAAAAGACAGACTGCTGAGTAAAACAGTTCAATCTTTATATTGATTAAAGAGATGTGCTTTCCTACTATACAACAATGACTGTACTTGAAATTAATTCAGCAGCACTCTAAAGGAAAGACTAAAGGTTGTCAGACACTCACTGCAGGTTTTAATACAGATGTCCTAGAACAGAAATAATGTGGACATACCACAACAATTTGACACTACAATAGGGCATTTCATCGAGAGTTTATCAGAACCTCATCTAGACCACAATCGTGTAAGCCACAGTCGTGTTGAATGTTAGCATTATTCACAGCTTACATCATGTCATGGGATGGGACAACCTTCCCAGAAGCACACTGAAGGGAAGAGAGGAGTGTGCTGGGAAAACAAGTTATTGCTGATTGACTAATTGACATAAACAGATGGGTCGGCTGCATTTCTCCTTTGCTGATGAGAACATTCTCCCACTTAGATGTGGAAGAACTGTCTGCAAAGAGCGGCAGCAGGAAGCTTTCTGCTGTTACAATACTCAGAGTGAAGAGGAAGTGGCATACTGCTCAAGGCGTTCGAGTGTCTCCACACCCTTGTTAAAGGTCACAGCGAGCAACCTTTACTGCACTGAACCAATTAATCTAAGAAAGCTTATGGTTGGTGGGAAACTGGAGCTGTGATTACCACAGTGTATTTACCTTGGGATGGAGAAGTATCGGTTTTCCCAAGTCACATTTTATGGTTTGCACACTGCTGATGAACCAGTGTGTACAGCTAAAATGACTAATTTGCTATCTAGGGTTCGCTGGTGTCTTTTTTTGTTCAAAGTAAATGACCTCAAAGAGTTCTTCTGAGTTAAGGCGCATCTGTATACTGTAACAAGCACAGATCTGAATCTGGATAGAGATATATAGAGAGGTCTATCTATCCATCTGTCTATAAAATCTTTGAAGGGCCTTTTGAAAGAATGTCTGACAGTGATTTTCCTGCTTGCCCCTTTTATGGGAGACTGTGCTTCTCTCTTTTTTGGAGCCCAGGATAACACAATCTTTACTGACTCCTCCTTTGAATCTTATCTCTCTACAGGTGATTTTGGCTTTGAGGGAAAAAAGTTCTTTCTTCCTTTACTTTTTGCCTGAAGAAAATTTTCTAGCTCTGAGAAAATGCTGTGAACTGCTAAAATGTGATATCTAAAAATATTTGCGGGACGAGGAATACTATTTCCATCTTTCTGATTCTACGATTCACTTTCCTCCATTCCTACCCAGCCTTAACCTACACATTTTGATGTTTAATCTTCAGAGCTGATGATGGCTGTCTGGTATAGACAACCCTGAGCTTAAATTAAAATTCACATTGCTCCTGAGCTCCACCAAATTCAAGCCACCTCAGTCATTCAGGTTGACTCTGGTGTTTGGAGCTGACCTCTCCAGGTGGCCAACACCACGATCGCTGGATGCCCCTGAAGCATAGGCTTATATCGAAACTATGTGATTCAGTCTAGTCACTCACTTCTTGAGAAACAACTTCTTACATCAGAATTGACTGGAAACTGAAATAAGCAGCTGAAGGAGGAGAATGGTAAGAGGATTTTTTTTTTGTTCACTAGGGTTTTGACTGTCTTACCTGATCATAACAACCCAGGTTTATCTTCCTCTCAGTGACTTTGAACTGGTCTTTCAGTGAAAATTTTATATGAGAATGAGATCCCACCACCGTCTTTGTCTCATCTGTGCCCTTTATTTCAGCTTCACAAAGGCTGGCCTTCGAAATATCTGCTGCTGAGTTAAAAAAGGAAATAAATTGTCAGTGATTTTTTCCCCCAAATAAAAACAAAATAAAGTCAGACACTGTGGATGCTGTGGAGTCAGAGGTTGCTGATTAGCTAATATGGACTTACAAATACACAGCCTTGATCTCAACCAGCTCCTAAACCTTGTTCTTTGGGTTTGGTTGCAAAAATAAATCGGTATTTTGCAGTAAGAATGTGCAAAATAAATTTTCTCAGTTTTCAAGAAAAAATCACCTGTATAAATGTATTCTCTACTATATTTATTGTATTTATTATTGTATGTGTTTATTCTACTCTCTATAAAATAACATTATTTTTACTTTAAAATATAAGTATCTGCAACAGTGAGAAGGTAGCAGATATTGATCATCTGTGGTTAGAGAAACCGTCTCATACTTGTTTGTAATGCTGAAACTTTACTGAAGGATTTCAGCTGTTTTTCTGTATATGTCAGTGGAAAACAATAAAAAGTCAACACTGATGTGGCTGGAAAGAAAAAGTGTGTGAAGAGAATGGGCCAACTTCTGCTCTCAGTAACCTTACGTAAACATAAAGTAATTACAGTGCAGACCAGCAAGTTCCTCTAGATTTATGTCACTCCTTCCTCTTTAAATCAGAACAGCATTTGGGGAAGATGCAATAATTCTATCACAGCATTTGTCTAGGAACAAATATTTTGATAGACAAAAACCTCTCTGTGCCATTTTTTTTCCACCCTAGCTATTAAAGCAATAGATCCTTCTATAATCCTGTATAGATTAATTAGTCAAGAAACAGCTTTGAGAGAAACTTTAGTTCTCTAAACTTTAGTTTAGGAACTGCCCAGTTCCAAGAGCAGCCATCCCTTCCAACAAAGAAAAGCTACACAATAAGATCAGGTAGAAATGGTGCTTGAAGTATCATAAGAACATGCTTTTTCTTTCAAGTTTAATGGATTGAACTTGGACAGAAATATTGAAAGCCAGCCTTTTTTTTATCTCAATATTTCTTCTTCAGAAAACAGGGATGTGCATATAACTTCCTTATAAAATGAATATAACATCCAAATAAACAAGTAAAGCATAAAAGCTTTGCTTTGCTTTGCTTTTTTGAACCTCCAAAAACCAACAAGTTCAATTTGAGACATGGGCAAAGCCTCTTTCCACCACTATTTTGATCTGAACTTTTGCTTTTCTGTGTTCAGAAGCAGATACTGGTTTCCCAGGCACAAATTGCAAGCATCATGGGAAAAATGACAAACATTTTTCCACCAAAGTTTGCTCATGTTCTGAGAAGTGATTACATCTGCTGGGCTTGCCTGATTTTTGCATATGTTTTGCACGAATAACTCAGCTTCACTGGCTGAAACCTTCTCAGGAAATGAAATTCAAAGAGCTGTGTTAAAAGCTGTCATCAAAAATGTCAGGTCTCAATTTGCAACAGGGGTGTGTTGACTTGCCCGTGATCCTAGTGCACATTGCTGGGGGGTGGGGAAGTTGTTTATGGTTCACTCGGTGCAAGGAGGGAGCTGATGCCAGGCAACTTCATTGACCAGTCATCTCTAAACAGCATTGTTTAGCTTGAGATATTAATGACCAAGTCATAGCAAAGAAAAACATGAAATGCTGTGATTAGTTTATTGTGTGCCCCATCTAAACTTGCAGTCACTCCCACCTCAGTGATCCAAGCTTGCTGGTGTTGGAGGGGGGGTTACTAACAAGACTCTTCCAGGGAACAGTTGGAAACACCACTTGTACTTGCCAATTAGCCATCTGTCACTCTGACTGATCACTTTGCAATAATGTGGTATATAGTAGTGATCAATTTTGTGATATTTCTGGTAGGGGAACCTGCTTGGGTTTTACTTTATAAGTCAAAGAGAGAACCAGCAGCAAATGTTGGGAGAATGCCATGGAAATTGTGTTTTGTGTTACACAATGTACTGCTGGAGTGCACTGTATAGCAGGAAGAGCTGAGCTCACAGAGTCAGATGGCGAGCTCTAGATCTAATGTTATCAGGAAAATGACTGCCAGTGGAAGGAATTTGTCGTGTCAACACAGTGCCCAAGATAAGGCTGTCAGAAACCAAATGTGGAGCAAGGATAAGAAAACCTTTAATATCTAGTGCTATATAAGAATGGACACAAGCCAGGGAATAAAAGTATATACTCAGAAGAGGAGCACAGAGCAAACTTGAACTCAACTCTTGTTAAAATGCAAGAGAACCTTCAGTATAGAATAAATCTAACATGAAAGTAGGAGTAAGAAAAGTGTGAATTGCAGAAAATCAGAAATGAAATAATAACAGACAGCTCTGAAATCTCACTTCATAGACAGCAAAGGGAGACCTGCAAAGGACAGGTGGCCATAAAAAAATAAAACCCTTTCATGGAAACTGTGCATCCATAGTAATGCAACATAAGGCAAAAACCATACTGTTCAGAGCGGGAGTAAGCATTGCATGGCCCAGCACACCCTCTCCCTGGGTATCTGGAGCCCTCCTAGGGTGGTGGTGCTTTAGCCAGCAGGCCCTGACAGATGCTGCGGGGGGATGGGGGAGCTGCTTTAGTGAAATCTGATTCTTTATCTTGTTCTCCAGCTTTTCCTGATAAAACCAGTTCGGATGCAAGGGACAGCTGAGTGCTCTTGCCCCTGCCAGTAGGACCATGGCCAGGGCTCATCTCACTGCGGGGCGACCATCTGCTGCCACTTAACAGCACAGGAAACCACCACTGAACAAAAGCATCCACTCCTACAGCATCCCACCTCCTGCAACAAAATGGAGGGGGTAAAGGAAATGCTACTATATCAAATGTGATTTACAATGAAAAGAGGGCAGCAAACACTGTGGGTAAGGTTATCGGGTAGGTTTCCCCCTGGATGCCACCGTCAGGTACAAGGACATTATTATGAGGCTTAATACAGCCCAGGTGAACGAAGGGGAGCAAACAGCAGCCAGGGCGGTGGAAGGATGGAGGGAGGGAGTGTGGCCTCCCCCATCTGCAGAGAAGCCCCTCTGCTGTGATTAGGTTTGATGTTGAGAGAGGCTAAGCCTGGTGTAGGAGCAGACAGGGCAATGCCTTTCAACAGCGTCACTCCTCAACAGTGAAGAATTTCCTGGTGATCCTCTGCATGCCCTGCATGGTATTTTGGTGTTTCTGTCAGTCCATTTACATGTTCACATGCCATATTGCATTGCTGCCTTAATAAAGGATAGTGAACACATACTGTGAACTTCACTCATCCAGAGATTTGCATGATTATACACCTACCCACCATGAATTTGCTTTCTGCAGATTTTTCTTGCTTTTTTTCATAAGGAAATTTGAAATCTTTATTTTGAATCAATGCCATGAGAAAAATGTCTTTTTTTTGTACAAGATTTGAAGTGAATAAAAAGGTATAACATTTGGTTTATTAAAAAAACTCTACTTAAACATGAGTTTTCTTTTCTAAAGAAATGCTAAAAATTTTGTACTAGTCAAAACTGATCTAGGATGTATGCCAGCAAAGAAATATACGGTTATAAAGTTGCCAGCAATACAACCATACCCATTTATTGCATTTTGACTTGACAATCAATCAGAGAGAAAAATAAAGGCTTTATTGTGGAAAAATATTAAAGCACATAGAACTTCCAAAGAAGGAGGTGAAAGGATGCAGATGCACACACTAAATGCAGGGGAACACTCAGTTGCTCTTATCTATAGTGCTTGCTAACATCATGTTCACCCAGAAAAACAAATCCTTCTCGAGGATGGCCAGAGAACCTGAAACTTCTGGGAAGCAGACTGGTCTGCCAGGGGTGTGTGAGGTGTTCCTGGGGAGGCCTATCTAGAAATGAGTTCTTCTGAGTGGCAAAACTTAATCAGGTGATCTGGGTGAACAGAGGTTTTTCAGAAGCATCTTTTGGATATTCTGGAATGCCATTTAGCTCGGGTTTGGATTTATGACTTTCTTCTGACACAATTTTCTGTCTCTCCTCTGAGAGTAATGCTGAGATCATCCCAAGGCATGATGTGCCCTCAAATGCCATACAGGTGTTCCACTGGATGTACAGAGCAGGTCTTTGGGACGGGGGTCTGAAAGTATTGTACAGAAAAGAGAACACCTAAAGTGGCTGGCTTACTTTTGGCTTTCTTGCAGAAAGGGCATAGTAGGAAGTTAAGGTCTTCGGTTACCAGGTGTTTATTACCTGTGAAGCCGTTGAGTCAGTTCTGCTTTTTGATTGCGACTTCTTAATTTTATCGAACAGTAAGGGCAGAAGCACCTCATTCAACAAAAGAAAAAATGTTCTTGGACAGAAATGCTGACAGCAAAACTCTAGGAACAGTAAAGATCTTGACCTGGCATTTATATTTTGCTGTTGCATTTTCAACTGTTGCTGAAGACTATCCTCCCCACTCCCTTCGCCCCTCCAGAAAAGGATATGAGTTTGAAGTACAAACTGGCTGTGCATTTGCCACTCAGACCAGGGTGGGAACTCCACCTGCTCGCAGCCTTGCTCTGTTAAAAGCTACTAATCCTCATAAAACTGACCTTTCTGCTTTTTTTTCCCATCTCTAATTTCCTGCATTCCTCACACTCTATTCTCTCTTTGTCTAGAAACTCATCTTGTTCTCTTTTGAACATACTGATTCATAAACATATGTTCTAAGTTACCTCTCTTGTCTTTGGTAACGTATTCCACATGCTTACATGCCATTTTATGAAATAGTTTTCTTTAACCTTTTTATTTGCCTCGATTTCCTAATGTTCAAAATACATTCTTTTCTTTCATGTTTTTTTCTTCATAAATATATTGTACAGCTAAACAATGATGATTTTAATCAAAACCAAAACCACGGAAGGCCTAATCCTTCTTTGACACATGAGGTTAAATTCTGTCCTTAGTTACATTAGTGTAACACCAAAGCAGAAAAAGCTCTCTGTTTTCATAGGATTTTAATTTTGGGAAATCACTTTATGGCTAAATCTTGACTTAAAAAGTATCCAGGAGAAGCTGAGAGATATATTAAAAGTAATTTAGAAATTTATTTCTAAAATGACAAATTTAAAAATTATATTCTGATATAGTCTAGTGGGAATTGTGTCTTCTTCTGTGTGTGCAAGTGTGCACGTGTGTGTGAACACGTGTTATATCTAAGGATAGCCATGCAAGTTGAATATCCCAAATCAAAGTACCCTGCACTGAATTCTTGTCTTTTTTCATTAGTAAGTTATTCAACTTTAATAATAAATGCACTTGGAATTGCATCAGGCAGAAAAATGTACAATATAGAATTTCATAAAAGCTTCATTAAAAAATAAATAAAAAGCAGCAGCAAATAACCCAAACAAAATCAATTCAGTTTTTAAAATCCCTGCACAGATATGCTGCAGAAGGAGGGACATGCAAAGGGAGAACAGAAGAAGGCCACTCCACATCCTAAATATTAACAGAAGATGGTAGAGTTGTATGAGCGTCACTGAACGTGGAATCTGGTGTATTTTTTTCCTGGTAAAACAGGAGTTAAAGGATGCAATTGAGAGACACTCTATAACTCCAAGGGCTAAGCACCTTTCACTTAGAAGACTCAAGGACCAACAGATGATTAAATAAGTTTATTAAGATTCAGTTATCTTGTTTGCTTAACTTTGCTGAGGTAGGTAGTCCAGCGCCTTTATAGCCTACTGTCTGCATACTCCAGTAACAGGGACACTGGTACTCTAAACTGGTCCTGTTGTCAAAAGCAACACTCAAACAGATAAATTGCACAGCAGTAATTGTGTATCAAATGGCAATTGAAGTAACTTACATGAATTTCTTCTAAGTAACACATAGGTTGCAACCTATGCTTCCATTTATCCAAATCCTATGTGAAACCAGTCTGAAATCCAATTAAATGAATATCTGATAATAGAATGAAGCTATTAAATGCATAAAAACCTGCCAAAATGCAATTATTGCCTTACTAGTGAAATAAAATGTGCTGAAAGGATAAACTTGTGGCAAACCAATTTATGGCATGTACTGAACATGTTGTGGAACCCTCTCAAATGAATATGGGACAAAGGAATAAACATGAAAGAAATACACTGATTGTACACTAAGGCTGTGCATTTCAGAGAGATTCACTGTATTATCTTCCTTATTCTTGTGGATAACAGGCTTACTTATGTCTTCAAAAATAATTCTTTCTATCACACTGCAACAATTCTAAGCATAGCGACAAATAGAAAGTATGAAAATGCTAATGTATAAGAGCTGGTGGAATTTTAAAGGATCAGGACTGAGCCAAATTTTTAGATGAGATTGCTTGACATGGAAAAAGCCTCACTGAAGAAAAAAATGAACACAATAATCTGTGTATTGCATATTTATAGTCCAATAATTTGGCTCTGAGATTTATGAAAATCCATATCAGAGGTTTTATCCCTGTTGTATAGCTTACATGGTTTTGGCATCCTTTGCAACTTACAGTTCATGAGCAACAATACCTAACAGATTTACAGGGTTGGTTTTTTTTTTTTTACACTTTAATGTAACTTAAATTTAAAAGTGAAAGTTGAAGCATGAGCTGGCAAAACCTGCTCTTTGTCAGTCAAGTACAATACATGAAAAAATTTATTGTTATAAATTTTTATTTTTAAAAGGGACAATATTTTTCTTAAAATTAAGATGAAAAGGATCAATCATCTAATATTCTTAATTCTCAATTTCTGGGTAGCACAAAAAAACACTATGTAAAAATTGTCTGTAGCTATACCTATATCTCTATATAAAAGGCTAACATCAAAACATGCAAAATAGGGACAGTTTGTCTACCATACAAACTTTCATAGGGTGGAAAAGTATTTTTCCTTTTTAAGATGAATTAGTACCTTATGATATCGCATAACTGGCTATATGTCTTTGTGGCTTAGTATTTTCTTCCACATGACAGAAAGTAGGATAGTATTTATACCTGAAATGTCCTTGCTCATTTTTCCTATAAAAGCAGCTTGTATGTTTTGAAAGTAGCAGATTAATTTCCCAGAAGTATTTGGAGGTAGCAGCAAAGCAAATATCTGGCTATTTATTATTAGGGAAAACGCTGTAAGTGCTGGTAAGCAGAGCAGACTTCTGCTGGGTTGGATGTTGGAGCTCAAAGTGAGGTTTTAGTGAATGTTCTTCTTGGAATAGAGCAGCAGCTTTCTCAGAAAGGCTGGATTACCCAGAAGTTTTGTGTGCCACTCCTATACATTTTCAAATTTCAAATTAAGCTTTTTGTATCTATTCAGGCATAAGACAGACTTAACCAAGCACATCTGTATAGTTTTAAAATTCCATTGCTGTCGTAGTGGTAAAATGGTGAGCCCAGGAACTGTGTTTTAAGTGCATAGATTAATTTTCTAGCTAGACAAAGACAATAGCAGTTTCTTAGTGCTTGCTAAGCACAAGTTCCTCTCCCTGGACTCATGGTGTTGACTCACCATTCTCACATATTTCAGCAGCTCTCATCACTTTCCTTTATTCCAGAGAAGATCCAGCCCCCCGCAGATCATACCTCTAATGCATCACTGCTTCATGATTAACATGAAATCCCTAGGACTCCATAAGACTTAAGGTCTGGATCTGCTGCTCATGGAGCCTCCAGGAGGCTACTGATGGGTGAAAGCCTCATTAACACATCTCAGGCTTCACACTTCATGCTTTGATGTCATCAAATGTATGAAACAGTGAAGTTCATGGTCAGGTATTTTGAATTTGGATTGCAGAAACCATTGTTCAAGATAGGTAGGCTTCCTGCCTTCTCCAAAAGATACATTCATTGTCCACGTCATATACTGGATTTCATGGCCTCCATGAACCAGAAAAAGCTGTATCTCATGGTATATTTCTATGGCCCTCATACTCCATACCAGCTGAAGCTCTGACAGAAGAGATAGCCCCTACATCAATAAACCATCTGTGAAGAACTGCACTGTAGAAATAGTTAACACAACGTCAGGTGGAGTGCCAAGAGTTTTTGCAACAGTTTGGAAACATTGGAGTACGCAAATGTTCCTGGAGGCATGAGTAGCTCACAGGGTGACTATAAGCCACAAATATCATACAGGTAAATGCATTCTTGTGTGTCAGGCAAGATATTTCCTTAGGAAAGGCAAGCATTGTGCAAAGCCCTGGTGAGAATTCACTTGTACCACTATGGACATTTCTCATTCCTCAGGCTCAAGAAAGATAAATTCCATCTAGGATGAAGGCAAACACTAAGCAGTTGATTAGGGGCATGGAAGGCCTATAGAAGATGACAACTAGAAGGAACAAGATAAAGGCTGAGAAGGCTACCATCGCTTTCAAGAAAGATATCAAGGATGAAGGCCAAAGGGGAAAAAGAGTTATTGAAGTGCAAGGAACACAAACCAATTCAGTACTTCTTTCCAAGAGGAAGACCTCACCGTCAACAGTCTAGTAGCAAATGTCACTTGGTGCATTGGTAAAGAATGGTGAGAAAATCCTGCATGATGTCTACATCTCTGCAGAGTTCATGCAGAGGGAAGCAAACCCTTTCTTTCACCTCTGGCATCCCCACAACCAAATTAATGTCTATGGTATAAATACAATATGATACACACAATCTGAACGTACAAATGAATTTACAGGGACACCCAGCAGCTGTGCCCAGTGCATGGCCACCAAGGGCAGGGACAGTCCCCTGGGCCTCCTGGGCACAGGGACTACCTTGGAGCCAGCACCCCAAAGGCCTTCCTCTGAAGGATGCTGGGCAGAGGCATGACGGGTGGGTCTGCGGGGGGCTCCATCACCCCCATGTCACAGTGGAACCACCTGGCAATGCAGCAGTCACAATGCCCCAGGGCAGGATAAAGGGGGCACCCTCCCGTGTCCTGCTGCCAGCGTGCCTGGCTCCCCTGTTGGGACAGAGCTGGCCCAGGGGCAGCCCGAAGACATCCGAGAGGAAGTCCTTGAGGAGCTGACAAAATTACTTGGAGGGCACTGAGGGAAGAAGACTGGAAGAAGGCTGGACGAGGCTGCTGGAGATGAGAAGAACCACCAGCACTTGGAGGTGCCTGAGTCTATCTGGCCTTTTCAGTTGGATAGCAGTGGCAAGACTAAGGGAATGCCTTCTTGAGGAGCGCTGCAGAGCTTGCCATCCTCATCCCCTGTGGAGCCAGTGACAGCAGCTGTAAGAATGGGATGCACAGATGTTGCCAGGGGTCCCAGTGCTTTGGAACACCCACTGGTGTCCTGCCAGGCATGGGAGGGATTGTTGCCCCCAAGGTGGATCAGGGCGGGGGCATTTGGCCACTCTCGGAAGCCCTGGAGATGGCTCCAGGTTGAGGGAGGAAAGAAGATGGACAGTGCTAGCATCTTCTGGGAGGTGTGACCAGTCTGTGGGACGAGAAGGCAGGTCTTGCTCACATGCTCAGGTTATAGCCAATCGCCAACTTTGGGGTCAGGAAGGAATTTTCCCCTGGGGTATCTTGGCATTGGTCCCCGGGAGTTTTTTGCCTTCCTCTGCAGCATAGAGCATGGGCCCTTGTCAGGCCTCCTCTGGTCCATTTTGGCTAGGTTCTTGCCTACTGCTCATGCACCATGAGGGTACTACTCATGCCCTGCATCTGGGGAGAGGAAGGCTTTTTTTCCCCTAGGGCAGACTGTCACTAGTCCCTGGGGGTTTTTTGGCTTCCTCTGCAGCATTGAGCACGGCTGCTTGTCAAGGCTCCTCCAGGACATTTTGGCTAGGTTCTCGCCCACTCCTCTTGCACTACCAAGATGCCACTGGAGCCTTGGCTTTCTCTGGCTCTCTTTCCCATTGCAAGTTTGTAGCAGGAGCAAGCTCTGCTCTTTCCTTGGCTCCATTTCCCCTAGTGTTCTTACTTGTGCGAAAGAACCTGTGCCTGGCTCTAGGCTTGCTGCACCTTCAGGAGCTGCCACTTTCCAGCTCTCCCTGCATGCAATTACGAGCACAGTGCAGGCACGAGAGCGCTTTTCATGCATCACTGGCCAAGAAGCACAGCGCAGCAATCTTTTGCAGGCAAAAAATATGTGTGTCATCGATATGTGTCATACCTTTGAAAATACTACATGGTACCACACACCTCTTCTTCTTTTGTGTGTGATCGGCACTAATCCTCATTCTTCAAATTCTCATACTTCAGGAAACAGAGACTGCTTGGCCTGTAATCCTGCTGCTACTTTCTGTAGCTCTGTGACTTTCCTTTGCCAGGCTGCAAGGGATGTTTTTTTCAAGCTAAACTAAACAATGCATCAACCTGCTCCTGGCTATAAATGCTCATTTTGTTAATGCTTGTGAGCATCGGCTCTGAAACTGATTCAGAAAAATAAAATAAAATTCTGTAACCACTTGTAACCTTTCTGATTTGTGTCCTTGAAAGTGTTTTTGGAGCTGAAAAAACCCTGACATTCCAGGCAAATAATGGTCTCATTGTTATTTGACTCATTGTGAATGAAGAGAAAAGAGAATAGTTATGCTATGTTATGCATATAGTTCTGCATGACAAGCTATGACCTAGGCCGGAGGGGTCCATCCAGAAGAGCAGCTCTCTGCTGCGCAGGTCCCAGGCCCATCCAGGAGAAAGGGGCAGGGCAGAGACGCGCACATCTACATCATCGCTCAGGCAGGGACTGAAGGCCCCAGGCTGAGCTAAGGCACGTCCCCCAGGCTCCTGGCAGGAGATGGTGTGGGTGGGGGTCCCAGGGGAAGCCAGTCCCAGCTGTTGAGGCTATGAGCACCCCAGGACCCTGGCAGATGTAGACCTACACTGCTCATATGCTCTCCTTTAGACATTTACGGTTGGCCACTTTGGAGACAGAGTATTGGGCTAGGTGGACCTTTGCTCTGATGGAGTACTGTTGTTCTCAGGCTCTTTTGTTTTATTATGTTTTTCCAAGGGAAACAGCTCAGGCATTTTTAAAAATGAGTACAGGAAAAAAAAATCCATGGGGAAACGAACAGTTATTGCTCACATAAAAAAGATTTGCAACTATTTAGTTCAGGAGCACGTCCTGCCTCAGACTGAGGGCTTGATCTTTGAGCCTCATTACTGTCAGAGATGTGTTTTTTTGCCATCCTGTGGAATCCCAGCTAAACTGGATTAACATAGAAGACTTTCAAAAACCGCAGTTCACACATGATTTTTGCAAATTTGTTCAGATGGTCAAATTATCTAGAGACAATCCACAGGTCCCACCCTCATGAGAAGGTACATGCCTCCTTCCCACAAAGTGACAGAGCCAATGCCTAGGATGGGACATGATTACCCATTCAATCCCTTCTGCTAGTGCAGGGCTGGGAAGAAATGTCATCAAAGATTTCCTCAGCATGTACTGGTAGGGACAGGAGGAGGTAGGAAGAAGACTAGAAGAGCATAGTTCAGCTGGAAGGGACAAAGGCTGAGAGGGCTGCCATCACTTTCAAGAAAGGTATCGAGGATGAAGGCCAAAGAAGGAAAAGCGCTCTTGAAGTGGGAGGAAAAATATGGTCAAGAACACAAAACAGTTCAGGACTTCTTTCCAAGAAGAAGAGCTCACCATAAAGAGCGTAGTAGCAAATGTCACTTGATGGCCCTTCACGCATTGGTAAGGAATGGTGAGGAAATCACGCATGCTTTCCATGTCTCTGCAAAGTTCATGCAGAGGGAAGCAAACCCCTTTCTTCCCCCTCGGGCATCACACAACCAAACGACTGCCTGTGATATAAATGCCCTTATTTGCATAGTGTGAAGGTACAGATGAATTTACAGGAATGCTAGGAGGAAGGAGTGGATGTCTCAAGAAATAGCAAGGATAGTAAGCCCTCCTGGAGAATGGAATACATAGAATAGAATAGAATAGAATAGAATAGTTGAGTTGGAAGGGATCTACAATGATTATCAAGTCCAACTGCCTGACCACTTCAGGGCTGACCAAAAGTTAAAGCATGTTATTAAGAGCGTTGTCCAAATGCCTCTTCAACACTGATGGGCACGGGGCATCGACCACCTCTCTAGCAAGCCTGTTCCAGGGTCTGACCACCCTCTCGGTAAAGAAATGCTTCCTAATGTCCAGTCTAAACCTCCCCTGATGGACACAGCTTTGAGCCATTCCCACACATCCTGGCACTGGATCCCAGGAAGAAGAGATCAGCACCTCCCTCGCCACTTCCCCTCCTCAGGAGGGTGTAGAGAGCAATGAGGTTGCCCCTCAGCCTCCTTCTCTCCAAAGTAGACAAACGCAGTGTCCTCAGCTGCTCCTCATAGGTCGTGCCTTCCAGCCCCTTTACCAGCTTTGGTGCCCTCCTCTAGACACGTTCAAGTACCTTAACATCCTTTTGAAATAGTGGGGCCCAATTTACGGGATTGCATTCCCGTACTGTGTTCCCCTACAGTAGGGGAATGCAATTAGTACAGCTATAGCGAATTATTTCAGGATGTGCTACTTCAGCATGTATTTGCCTTGTGGGGACCTTTGCAAAGATGAAAGCGTGGTCTAAATGCACTGGCTTCCAGTTCATTTTCAAGTGTAACTCAAAACATAGGTTTTAGCTTATAAACTCCACGTCATTTGAAATCCTGCTCCTTCAAGACTGTTTTTTTCCTAAAAGTGAGAGAATTCTGAAGTTCTGAAAAATCATTGAAACCTGAAATTACCCTTCCTTCATCTTCTCACTGTGTGCATTTTATAACCCAATCACACACACATAATAAACAAATTTTATTCTTCTCTGTGTTACCAAAGAAAATATGCCCAATAATCTTGGTCTTACTATTTCTGATTATTCCTTTAAATCACAAAGCCATCATTCAATTCCTTCCAACTAGCTCCGGCTGCTGAAAAGAGGCACAAAAGCTGAGAGAAGCATGGTAACCCAGAGCTGCTCTGTGAAGGATTGACAAGGCTGTATGGAAAGGCTTGGAAAGCATCTGCTCTTACACTACACTTGGCTTCAGCTAGTATTCTCACTGTTAGTCCTTCAGCTTCATGAGAATCAAAAATAAATAACACTCTGAACAGCAACAAACAAACAAACAAGCTAAGGTTCCTTGGTTTCTTCCTCCTGCCTGATCAGATCAGAAAATCTGGCTTGATTTTTTATTCTAACAGCCTATTTTGCACTCTTCCAGGCTTAGTAAATCTGTCATCAGTAGGCTTAGGTAAGGACCTGCTCCGTGTCTTTGATGGAGGTGAGAAGTTTTTTTAATGTAAAAGCTGCAGGACCTGCTCCTGAGAAGAATAGAAGTTCTTCACGCTGCTGACCAGGAAAAAAGGGGAAGAAAAGAAAATGATTCAGGCTGGAAGGCAGAAAAATGGTGACTCTTTTGAAGTGACATTGTTTTTAGTTTTGACTGAAAAAATTACAGTCAGGCAAATCCTGGCTAATGTACTGTATTACTGGGGCAGCTCTACTACTCAAACTTGTCACCATATGACTTTGCTGTGGCTGAATGAAAGCTGCCCAGTTTTGGGCTAATGGCCTGCTAAAGCAGCCGTTTCAGTGGAAAGGCAGGGCTGACCCAGGCTAGAGCAATGCTATACAGAGCTTGCCCAGGAAAACAGGGCTTTGAGGGTCCCGAGGGAATCCAGGAGTCACTCCCCAGGCAAAATAATTCAAAGTAAACGGCATGCCAAAAGGATTGCTATTTCAGCAGAAGTCACCAGGTTCTTACATAGCTGTGCATGAAGTAAGGCTTCCTGAGCAACAAAATAAGTTAGAAGGGGGAATATTTGATGTCTGTGATACTTTAGGGATGGCATTGACTAGTATTTAATTTGGTTTGAGCTGTTGCTAGTCCCACGGATTGACATGTTGTGTCCTCAGACTGATGTTCACCGTGATCTGAGTGAAAGATTATATAAAAAATCAGTCTCACGCAGACGCAGAAATGCTGGCTTATAAATTGGGCTCCCTTTCTTAACATAGAAAGTAGGTATATTTTGAAAACAAGCATAGCACATGAGAGACTCGAGGGATTGCTGAGTGATTCTCCCCTTTCTCCCATGCTCTCCCATCCTGTAGCTCTGCTCTAGAGCACTGACCTTCATTTTAGAGCTGAAACCTAAGGAACGTGAGCTCTGCTCAGCCCATCTGAGCTGTCTGTCAGGCAAGGTGAGGGGGGAACTGCCTTCATAGCAGACTGTCACAGAAGTATTTGTGCTCACAAACATCACTGCCTGCTCTCCACTCAGGTGCAGCATAAAAACCCCTGGGTTGATCAAAACCCATGGCTTTTCCTGCAGGGGTGGACATGAGGATGGGCTCCTTCCGCTCAGCATCTGCTTAAATTGTTATGACGGTGGACTACCGCGCAGCTTGTGGATATTCTCATCGGTGCTGCTAAATCCACTAAATGGGAGACCGTCCTGCAAAACTTGCCTGTTAGCTCTCTCAGATTTGGCTGGTAGCAAGTAACTTGTGGACGACGTGATCCAGAAGGGCGCCATCGCAGTGTCATCAGGGCAGGAACTGTATGGATAGCACAAATTAATGGTGATATTTGTTTTCTCACTGCTGACCCTGATGCATACAAATATTTGGTAACAGCTATAGATTACCTCTCAAAATGGACTAAAGATAAACCCCTACAGGATAAACTACCCAAAAGTGTTGAAGGTCTCTGATTGAACTCATCAGACATTCATGTGTATCTGCACAAATCAATGATCAAGGCAGGGAATTTGTCAATCAGATAAGTGAGGAAATACATTAACAGGTGACAGACAACAATTTGCCAGGGCACATAACCCTAGAACCAGCAAGACTGTGAAATGGCAGAATTGAACTGTGAAAGACAAATCACTGAAGGTGGGGAGAGTGCCTTCATTATGTCTTGCTCTCACATCCAACTGCAGAGCAAAGTCCAGTGAATTTTTTACTCTTATCCTCTGCTACATTAAAAATGCTAACAACCTGTTAATATACATTACAAAATCTGCTACTGCTTCACTTTAGTAGAGAGATAACAATCGTGTGCCATTTACATATTTTGCATTTCATTGCTCTTGCATAATTCATCATAAGTAACATAACATGCTTGTCAGTAGAAGTTCCACAAAATTTAAGAAAATGAAAGGCGAGCTGTAATACAATCAGAAATAGCAAATAATATTGAGGCATTTAGGTAAAAGGAAGGGAAATGATGTAGGAAGTAAGAAGCATGAATGGAAGAGAAAAAATGAACTGATTACAGTGAAGCATAAAATGAAAGTGTGGAGGAGAAAGTGACATCCTGTAAAAATGGGAATGCTTGGCTCACACAACATAGGCGAGATGGGTTTAATGATGACTAAACTGGATATACTGCAAAAGAGTAATTGTTATGGAAGAACACATGTTTCGGGGAACAATTGCAGTGCTGACTCAGTTAGCAAAGCCTGTAGAAAACGGAGCCATGACTGAGCAGACTGTAAGTTTTTGAAAGAACTGTTATCTTTGAGAGCTCTTAAAATTGTTCCATTTCGCATTAGTATAGCTGCAAACAATAGTCTGCATTAGGATAAAATAGTAGGATTTTACCAACTTTTCTACGTTACAATCACCTTCATTTGTCTTGTTAGTTTTGGCATAAAAACACTTAGACAATGACATTCTTTGGACCAAAATTTGATCTCATTTCACATCTGGGCAAAGTAAGCTAAAAGCACACATACATGTAAAATTTTTTATTATCTAGTAACTAGAACTGTCAGACTGGAAACAGAATGTAGTTAACTGGTTTCAGATTCCCTTCTGCCCGTAAACATGAGCCAGGTTTGAGGAGATTGTGGTCCTGTTAAGGGAATCCTGAATGCCCCATAAACAAAAGCCAGGTTTAGACTGGATGTGATCTGGCTCTGAAGAGTCCAAAGGGTTTTCTGGTGGTAGGTAGATAGATCTCAGATAGAACAAGATAGATCTCAGCCATTTTGGCTTTGGAGAGGACAACACTGATTGACAGGTTTGTCATCTCCTTTGATTTCAGCTCCCATCTAACTGTAAAAATCACGCTGAACCATGGGAGGGACCTGGACGTGGGCAAGTCACAAGCAAACTGTCTGGATGTTCCCTGGCTCAGGGCTAGCAGAAAATCAAGCACAACACATGTTTCATCACTGGAGAAATTCTCCTCTCTGGGGATTCGTGACTTGTGGGTCACTTCCCTTTGCATTTGTGGTCACATATGTCCCCTGGCGACTGAGCAAATGACTTACCATGTAGTAGTATTAGGAAAGGACTGATTATAGCTTTCTTCTAACGTCATTTAATGGCTAAAAACGAAGAACTGTGCATTGGCACGTATGCATGAAGCACAGTCTGGGAAACTCTATTTTGATTGGTAGGGGAAAATACAGAGATGTTGGATACCGCTGAATGATGATAACTGATGGCAAATCTGACATCTAAGTGCCATTCACAATACATTGATACATAACCCCATGTTTAGAGACACCCTTCCTCCCTCCCCCACCCCCCAAAACAATCTGAATAATGAATCAAATGGTCTCAGGAGTAATTGGATCTTTTTCTGTGTAATTAGCAATTTTTCCCCTTGCATTATAATTTAAAGTACTGTGGTTGAATTGAGCAACTCATGTAATGAGTCATTAGACTGAGGCTTTTAAGGAAGTTATTTCTGAAGGTCTGTGGAGGCTAAAATATGTCTAAATTAAAAGAATGACAGGCTGCAATCATGGCTGTAAAATAAAGGTGCTCAGTAAGCAGTCCTATTACAATCAGAAAGAAAAAGAAGCAGATCTCTGTCTTGTGCATGGAAGCAGAGGAAATGATGAATACCTTAGGTAACTCATTCTGTGCAAAATCAATCTTTCACTGTCAATTTTAAATGAACTAATTTGTTCACAAATCTGCTCAGTCAGTTTGGAAGCATACTCAGTTCACCCATATTAGCAAATCCTTTAATCTTGACTAGTCCACTGAGTAAGAAATCTAGAAATGTGTTAATATGACTGGACATATGTAGTAGGATAAGAATTGATTCTTTTAATTAGTGTCTATTCAAGTTATAGTTCCTTCTTTTACTGAACTATTGACCCACTGATATATAAAGAGATTACTGTTATGACTAAAATACCTTCCAAAGTTATATTTAACTCTTTCTTTATTGGTTAATGTCAGATAGAAAAATAATCTTTGGATTATCCAAAAATAAACAATGTAATCTAATTTAAGGTTTCTTTCAGACATGTTCCCATTAATTCTGGGGATTCAGACTGATATTTGAAATTTAAAAAACATAAGCCCCAAGTTATTGCTAAAAGAATGATATAATCCTTTCTTCCAATTTAGATAAAAATATGAAATGCTATTTGTAATCCTAGTTTGATGTCAAGACAGTCAGAATTTCACCCATCACAATTCAACTACTGAACTTGGTGGCAAATCAAGATTATTTTTTTCCCCACTGAAATTCATTGATGACAAAGGTATATTCTTAACAAAAAAAGTAAAAAAAAATAGGCAGAGAGAGATGGCTCCTGTTCCTCTCATTCCTACTCTGTTCACAGAGACCGAGGCCTGAATAAGTTAAACTCTGGAAAACATCTGTGTATGAAATAAGAATAAACTCACTGTAATTTGCAAACAAACAAGATTATGTTAGCTCTTGCTCACCCACAGAGAGGGGACAAATACTAGAAACGATCCCAAATAACTGTGCATTTACAATGGGAAGTAGTGTTATAACGATCCCAGCATGGTCTTTGGTACAAAAAATGAAATGGGTCTCTGGTCTGGTCAGTCAGTCACAAATACTTGTTGCTTTTCACCTTACATTATAAAAGAGCCTCTGCAGCAGGGTGGTCCTAGGCAGATACATTGTCCCAATGCTGAACACCTACGCCCTGTCTGGGGAGCAAATGCATTATTAGCATTACCAGTATGGCTGTGAACAACATCTGTTTAAATGACCTTATTAATCTTAGGAATACTTGGAGCTACAGCAATAGAAAAATGCTTTAAAGCATTTAAAGCACCCTGCCTAGGTGGACAATCACTTTTACTAACTTTGAGATCTAAGGCATAGGACTAGACTTCTAAGACTTTCAGTGAGTTATTTAAGTGGAACTTGAATATGGAAGCAAAAGTGAGCAGTGCGCTGATTAAAATGGGAAAAACGTTATGTACTGAAGCCTTCTTACTGTACACCAGCAAGCCAGGTCTCTCTGCTTTTTCTGAGCCTGGATAATCTTACTGCTACTGCCTTTGGCAGAACTATTGGCCCACTAAGGTATGATCTTGACCTGGGGTTTTGCACTTACTTACTTTGCACAGTGCAAAAAAGGGTAACAGCACTTTTTTGCTAGCTACAGTCTACAATTCAGTAAATGTAAGTAAGAAAAAGGAGAGGAAATTTCCACTTAAGCCTTCTACTGTTTCTCTTTTTAACTTCCACCAAATTTTCACTTGAAGGGCATTCTCAGACAATGCGTGATAGGAAGAAGATAGCTGTTGTATTTTGAGTCCCGTATTTGTAGAGCTTTCTGAGCATCCATCTACTTCATTTTAGGCCGTGTCTCTCCTCAGCTTTCAATGTGACGGTTGTTTTGCTCACCTACTTTTTCGGTAGGCTGAGCTGCTGGGGCCTGACTGGTGGGAACCAGCCGTTCCCTGTCTCTGAAGGCAGCAAATGGACAGTGGCTTTTCCCAGTCATCTTTCTTAGTGCGGTAAGACCGGCCTTTGCCGTTTGAGCTGTTGATGTGTATGAGCTCAGTTTTTTAACTGGGTATATAACCAATCTGAGAGGGATTAGGACAACACAACACCATAACCAGCCATCTCACGTGCTCTTGTTCTCTCATTTTAGCTTAACGGTGGCCATTATGGTCTCCCTAGTTATTGTTCAACGCTTTGGCCAAAAGTGTTTGTATAAGCCTTCTCTTTCTGTCTGTAGTTTGACCTTTTTCCTCTTAATTTGCCTCAGCAAACCATTTCCTGGACTTTGGCTAGCTAATTTGTATCTAACTCTCTCTAGCAGTTACCCTTGCAGTGCTCCCCAGTGTCCACCCACTGCCTACCCTGAAAGCCCGGGTCTTTGAAAAACAGGATTATCAACAGGAGAGCCTTGATTCAGCAGACTACCACAAACACTTGCATTAATGGTGAAAATGTTTTCTTTGCCCAGTGCTCCTTACTCAGCATTCCAGTTTCAATGTGTTTGTAATGGGGGTGTGTTGTGTGTCCAAAGTGTATCAAGAATCAGGCAGAGTATGCACAACACCCTGCTGCTGGTGGGTAGTTCCTTGTGAGAGTCCCACTGGTTTGAATGGGAGCTATGTGTTGAGTAGTGGATTTTTGTTTCCTGATGAAAGCGCTGTGGAAAATTCTCCATTTACTTTGATGGTCATTGAAACTTCACAGAGAAGTACCTGATTCTGCAAATAGTTCTATGAAATGATTAGCCTTTGCAAATGCCGGGATACTTATAGATAACTATGTTGATGTCAGATATATATCCCTATCTCCCTAAATGTAATTCTCTGTATATATTTATGTGTGAGCTAATTTTGCATGATCTTGGTGGAGGACAGGACAGTGGCTTGGTTTGGCTCATTTAAAATACTAATGATGATGGCCTTAGAAGTGACTATAATAATAATCATGGCATTTTTAATGTCTAAATTATTGCAGAACCTGAAAACACTCCTCTTGCTTCCAAGGCAGATGTAGGATTGAACAGAAGATGAATGGCACATCTCTATCAGCCAGTGCGTTTTGATAATTGATCAAATTTCCATTTTAATTAGAAAACATGCACCCAAAGTGGGTGGGATCACAAGATTCTATCAGCTCAGTTTTTCTTAATCCTCTGGGGTGAATGAAAAAATGAAGCGGCTGGCCTTTCGCTAACTCTGAATTCAAGAGATTGCCTTGACCACTGCTTGTTCAATTTATTTAGGAATGTCTTTTGTGCTGTATGCTCTCTGATTGTCTGAAAATACCTTTTAATTTCCTGAATACATATATGTATACAATGAATATTAATCAAGAGCTGATTAGTATCTCTTCTGCCAGCACACAATAATATTTTATCAGAGACAGATTGTATGTGCAATTGCATATTAAAAGTCTACACTGGAATGGCACATGAGTTTGAGTATGGACATTGAAGTCCTCCACTAAAATTTTAGATTTTCTTGTCTATAAGTTGTGCTGCTTTTGGCTGGGATAGAGTTAATTTTCTTCATAGTAGCTAGTATGGGGCTATGTTTTGGATTTGTGCTGAAAACAAGGGTTGATAACACTGTTGTTTTTGTTTTTGTTATTGCTGAGCAGTGCTTACATGCAGTCAAGGCCTTTTCTGCTTCTCACCCCACCCCACCAGCGAGGAGGCTGGGGGTGCACAAGAAGTTGGGAGGGGACACGGCTGGGACAGCTGACCCAACTGACCCAAGGGATATTCCATACCATATGATGTCATGCTCAGCATATAAAGCTGTGGGAAGAAGAAGGAAGTGGGGGGACGTTCGGAGTGATGGCGTTGGTCTTCCCAAATAACTGCTATGCGTGATGGAGCCCTGCTTTCCTGGAGATGGCTGAACACCTGCCTGCCGATGGGAAGTAGTGAATGAATTCCTTGTTTTGCTTTGCTTGTGCACACAGCTTTTGCTTTACCTATGATACTGTCTTTGTCTCAACCCAAGAGTTTTCTCACTTTCACCCTTCCGATTCTCTCCTGCATCCCACCAGGGGGGCATTAGCGAGTGGCTGTGTGGGGCTTAGTTGCCAGCTGGGCAACATAAATAAATTTTGCTAACTGGGAAAATGGAACTAAAAAAACCCTCAAACATTTGTTTATTTTTTCTCTAGTAAAACTGTCATTTCCTTACTTTCAGATATTCTAGCCAGCGGAGCCATCAGTATTGCTGGTGCTATATTTGGCTAAAATCTTACCACCAATCTCAGTTGCTGGCGTGGGAGGGAAGGACTCCTTCCTCCAAGGGTCACAGAAAGGTTACAGGGCTACAACCCTGAAGGCTAGACCCAATCCTTGCAACCTTTGCATGAGGTGAAGAAAATAGAGGAAGTCAATAGACTGCCTACCTGCTAAAATTGATGCTGCAGAGTGCCCACAAGAGAGCTGTCAAGGAGTCTAGCCCCATGTCACCCGGGGAATGAAAGACCTCCGCCGTGGCTCTTCAAACTCTGCTCCCATCCCTGCCCTTCTGCCCAGGGAAAGGCCACTTGCTGTACATAACCAGAAACTACGACAACTCTGGAGCAAGGGAGAGTAAGGTTTGCCTTTTAGTTTCTTCATAATGAACTCAAACTTTTAGTCTGCTTACCTCCAAATACTTTCTGTTTGGTATCCTCTGGTGGCTGAGGCTCTGCCTTGCATGCAGGATGACAGATTGAGTGCTAATTCTACCACCTGTAGACCTTGTTTATTTCAAAATGTCACTTGTTTTTTATATTTTAAGTGCCAAGAGAGCCGTTTTCCCAGGATACCAAAAATCAGTCACTATTTTAACATAGATATTAAGCCACCCATGTTTCAAACACACCAGTCAAAGACATCTGTCCTGCAACTGTACAGCAGAAAGGGCAGCATGTTATTAGAGAGAAAGAGAGAGAGAGATACCAGGGGAGCCAAAATCATTATCTGCACGTATCACTGAGGCTGTCTGAATGCTGCAGGACCCATGGCAGAGCCCATATATTGTAATGGAAATTTCAGTCCTCTGTGATCATGTAATTGCTCCACAGTAATTCCTTCTAGCAGCTTCTCGTAACGTTTCATCACGGAAGAACCTGGGCTCTGAAATCTCCCACCTTTGGATTTGAGTTATTGCAAAAATTCTGTTTTTCCAGAAGGGTGAGGAGGAAAAGCACATCCAGAAGCCCAATTCCTTACCTCCAGGCTTTATGCAAGTTCTCAAAAAATGCACCTAGCCCCCATTAGGCTCATCCTAACACTTACTCCAGAGCCCAGTGACAAACTGCATAGGAGCAAGAAAGGCAAGAAGAGGAAACTTGGGCATCTGAAGGCATCTGCTAGGCCCACATTGGCTGTCTTGATGAGGCATGTCAGGACGCATTGGTAGTGCGCAGTGAGGCTGAAGATTCCCTACTGGCTGGAACCGAGTCATTTGCCAGGCTTTCCTTGTCAGGGAGAGTTAAACCAGTCACTGATCCTAATTCTAACACTGTTGTTGCAGCATTCCAATTTTTAATCGCTACATGACTTGTCAGGTTGAATACGAGCCACATGAATAAAATTTAAAAACCTCCTAATAATGAGGGTGTTAGAGATTACTAGCACTTGGCGTTTCTACAGTTACCTTTCCATTTCCTAAAAGTGGAGCTAAGGTGTAAGTACCCTCATTTCCTGTTGCCCTTCATTTTTCCATTTCCACCCACAACAATTCTTTTCCTGAAGCCCATAGAGATAGTCATCCATAAGCAGCACATTCCTGCACCTCCAGTACCGTGCTGGGGGAGCTTCCTTCAGGCTTAAGAGCATAATTCGAAAAGGGGATCCCCTTCTTCCACAATTAGTGGGGAAATACAGTTAACGATTAGGTAAAAACGATGAAGCCATATGTCTTCATCTTAGGGTGGCAGCCTCTTCTTTCTAGTTGTTTTTCTCCCCGAATTTTGAAACATATGAGAAGTGAGTCTCTTTCTGTCAATGAGCATTGTCTTTGGAATGTCACAGCGTTGTGTATCGCCAATTTGTCTGTAAATGTTTGAAATTTGAGGTAATTGTAGAAGATTGAGGCAAGCAAAGTGGGAGCCACTCAGAAGGAAAGGGCATTTTTCAGGCTAGCAAACTGACATGTACACATCCCAGTGTTCCTTTCCTCATGACAGAGGATGGCTGGGACAGATGTGCTTCATGCTGTAAGTTCCTGGATGCTGACAAACAAATCAACTTCCAGTAGGCTCCGAGTTCTCATCTGCAATTGAACTAATTTACCATCTTCATTTGCTGTGAATGAAATACAATAACTGATTTCAAAAGACACCAGCATGCTAACAAATATGGGCTGCAGAATGCCAGTCTTTTTCAATGAAAAATTAGCTTACCCTTAGCAGTGTTTCAGTTCACTGATTTCTTTTAGTTTGGTTTTTTTTTGTAATAGAATGCTTAAATTCACAGTGCTTTGCACAAAAGAAAATCTGCACTGTAATCTCTAATCACTGCAGAAAAGGCAAGGTCGTTTGGCTTCATCTTGGCTCGACGTTAGAAGTAGACTTACAGCACACACTAAAGCTAAAGATACACACAGGAAGAGTTAAATGCAATGTTCCAGTTATGGCTTTAACAGTAATATCAGCATACTACTGGAGCAAGTCAATATTTAAAAAGTTTAATAATATGTGGAAAGTAAGTTCAGCATCAGAGCTGAGCCAAGAAAAATGGGATCACCGAACTGAAAATGAAAAGACGTGGTAAATCTGTCAGTGTTTGAGATGCTGTGGTTTATTTGAAAGGCTGTTGTACGCTGCATATTTTAGATTGAGCTCAATGAATATTGCAAAATGTTTTGTTTTCATGCAAAAAATGTTTAGCTAGAAATACAAAGGCAAGATGTAGTAGGAGGAACTGTGGACCCAGGGCGGTGTGTACATCGCCTCCAGATGAGGCAGCTGCTGTGGCAGGGCTACCTATTTATCAGTGCAACTTCTGCAGCTGATACAGCTTCTGGAATCCATCCCCACCTTCAGGAGGAAATTCGTGACTGCAGTGAGACAGGAACAAGGGCTCTAGCTCCTAGGTGCATGTTGCATTTGGAGAAATCTCCTTGGAGCCTCTCCAGCCCTACCTATGTTTTTCCTGGAAGCCCGTTGCAGCCCCAAGGAACTCTTCAAGGCTCCAAGAAAAAGTTATGGTGGAAGCTGCCCTTTTATTAGTAGAACAGAAAAATTTGCACTGAATAGCATTCCTGGGTGCTGCTTTGGTCCTTCCATTTTACTCAGCTCTTATTAAAACCCTTATTCACCTCCGAAGTAATCAGTGTCACAAAGTCTACTCTAACCCTCCTTTTGGAAGCTGAAAAGTACATCATTGAAATGATAACAGAATTAAGGTGTGACTTTACGCAAGAGTAAAATTCATGAGCACTTATATGTATTGCTACTTACCTGATGATTTATGTAGTGCAGTGGCTGCTGTGCTTGCACCATCCTTGTTGCTATCTCTCCTTCCTGTAAATATAAGCTGATCTGGCAGAACTTAAAAGGCTTTTTAAGTGTAAATAAAATCTTTCACCAAGGAGCATTCTTGGTTCCTTGCCCCAGTTTCAGAAATACATACAACTAGGATTCAACAAAACTTTCCTAACCACAAAAAGTACCAGGAGAGGGGCAGAAAAGCCACATTTTCTTTTTTAAAACTCAGACTATGGGTAGTTTGAGTCTTTGTTCCCTTTTATTCTGATCATCAGAGGGCGAGTAAAATCACACTTTTTCCTGAGTTCAGAAAAAGGTTTTATTTTTGTCATTTCTATTATGAGCAAACTGGGATGAATGTGATTTTGAGTTGGTCTTGGAAATAGCTCATAAGTTAAGTTTTGGTTTTGGTGAGCTTGTGTTGGGTAAAACATGCTTCTTATTATCAAAATCATGAACTTGTTTAGATGTGTATAAAAATAAGATTTAGCCTTTTTAATCTTTTCTGACAAACTAGGGTACCTGAACTTTTTGCCTTCTCTCTGAACCATAACTTGGCTGAGATTTTCAAAAGAGGGAAACAGGATTAAATTTGATTAAGGATTGCAGTGGTTCAATGTAGAGTAAATTTTTTTAATCCATCCTGATTTGATCTTGTATTGAGAAACTAAGCTGATCTTGTACTTCAGATACCCATGTTTTACAACAATGACTTTCTCTATACAAAATTTATACAGATGACATGAAACACTCCATTATCAACTGTTCACCAAATTATTATAAAACCTTGAAACACTCATTTCAGGTGTTTATCTCTGATGCCAATTTCTGTTGAATATACTGGAGTAAAATCTAAACCAAAATTAACCTCAGACTTTTATGTCATTACACAGACCAAACCTGCCCCAAAAAACCGCTGTGCATCTCTTAGTTGCCTTCAATTTAGATTGATTATGTCTTTATACTGGGGAGAGGGCCTGCCTGATAAAAAAATGGCTTAATCTTTATTTGCCTAGAGCAGTTAGAAAAATAAGTGAAGCAAGCAGCCTCCTGTGACTGATTTCTGCTCACTTAAGGCAGTTCACCCTTGAACAGAGAATAATTGTTCTCTGTCCTTTTTCAGATATTGTCTTCCCTTTCATGTATTATATCCAAATAATCTTTAAGATTTTGAACATTAAAGGAATACAGAGTGAATCAAAACCATACACCAGGCTAAATTCCGCCTTGAGAGGCATACCCACAGTTTTCATAAAAGCCAGCGGAAGCCATGCACACATTTAGAAGCAAAATTTGGTCCATAGTCCCCTTAAATTCTGAATTACAAATAAAAAAGAAAAAGAAAGAAAAAAAAAGATAACTTCTGTTTCAAGCAACAGGACATGAATGTCTGGGCTTTGATCAAACTACTGGGTGTCAACAATATGATAATCTTTAGAACTGAACATTATAAAGGAATTTCATTCCTAGTTGATACACATCTGGAGAAGAACCATGGGTCTGCCTGTGGAAATTCCCTACTTGAGGTACCTTTTGCTTCTGTACATCAATTTTGTGTGGAAAAGGTAACAAATGTTTCCCTTCAGCACCCACAGAGAAGGTGGATTGTACCACCTTCTCTTTCATTTAGCTCTATTTTCTTTTTCTTTCTTTCTTTCTTTCATCTTTCTTTATATCTTTCTTTCTTTTTATCTTTCTTTCTTTCTTCTTTATATCTTTCTTTCCTGCAGCTGGTCAAGCAGTTGGCAATGACCAACAACTTATCTTTCTCTTACTCAGAAGGAACCTAGCAAGCCGTTTCATCTAGTTTAGGTCTGGCCATCATGTCCTTATCGTGCCAGGCTGGTCCTGAGACTGAAACAACTCCTAGTAATCCAAAGGAATCCTTATTGTAAATATTTCTTTTCATTTGTATGTTCATTAAATTATTGGTACTCCAGTAACAAAATTGTACCAGAGGTGGCTCGTAATTCACTCTGAAACTTTCTTTTTCAGTGACTTCTTCCTCAGAGCTGCCTCTTACAAATTCCTTTCTATCAGTGGAACTGAGGACACACGCTGTGATATTGCAAACTAAATGTTAAGAACTGGTTTTGAACTGCAAATGTTCATCAAGCTCTATAAGAATTCTTAATTTTAGGGTTAAAGGATGATACAAGCAAAAGTAAACTTTCCTTTAAGCAAATAATTAAAAAAAAAAAAAGAACCAGTTATAATCCAAAATTTTTACGTACTATCTTTAGCAAGTGAAGTGAGTACCTGGCAAATATTTTTGTTGGAAATGTATAATTAAAATTAGGAATAGCAAACTGTTCAGAATTATTCAG
This sequence comes from Fulmarus glacialis, assembly GCF_000690835.1. Classification (NCBI taxonomy): domain Eukaryota; kingdom Metazoa; phylum Chordata; class Aves; order Procellariiformes; family Procellariidae; genus Fulmarus; species Fulmarus glacialis. The sequence goes on from NW_009188116.1 coordinate 154,985, forward strand.
TCGTGGTCCTTCAAAAGCTGTAATTATACACCCTCCAACTGACTCTTGTCTACTGCTTGGTAGTTCAGATGGTTGTACTCTATCCAAAAATGGAACACTTGAGCTTTTCACAGGAAGGGTCTTCCAGTGTCTCCTCTGGCAGGGAGACCTGTATTTAAGAAGGGATCTACTTAGGTCACATATCTGGGGACTGACCCAAAGCTGTAAATTTTAAACACCAAAATGGAGCAAAGATAAACTGTTGACCTTATAAAAATTATGGATGTTTCAGTATGATAAGGATTTTAGTTGTGTCTTCCCTTTATTCAATTATACCCACTGTGTTGGACAAATCTATGTTGGACAAATTTGTGTCAGCTAATACAGTTCTCTGCAGATGATTTACAATGTGTGTTTTTACTATAAATTTTACACTGGAAACTACTGACAGCTGAATTTTGCTATGTCATGCAAGATTCTTTCAAATGCAGAGACTCACAGTGAGCTAGCAGGGACCAATTCTTCACCAGCTGACAATGAGGAGATGTTTGTAAGAGAAATCACTGTTTCACATACCTAGGTATGTTAAGAAGACGACATTGAGTGTTGTAAAATGATGTTAAAAGAGAGAAATTTTACCTCAAATTAGAGAAAATATGAAGTTAAATATTTGTCTCTACATGAGTCCAGACCTGCAAAATGAGTGCATGTGTGCATAAAACTCTGAGCAGATCAGAAATAGGTGTCATTAACCTTAATTTATAATATAAATTAAATTTCTAATTTTTTAGGAGTCCCGAATCAACTACTTTTAACTTTTCAGATAATCATAATTCCCACTACAATAAAACACGCAACACTTCTGTAAGGGATGGTGGGTGCGGGCATCGTGCTACGCTCCCAAGTTGCACCAGTGCTTGCGACTGTGCTATTTGTGGTTCTTCATTTTGCCAGTATTTGCTTGACACAGAATTTCTAATATATTATGTCCTGTTTTAAAAGTAGTGGTTTAATAATTAGACATGATTGGGTATGTAGTTTTTCAAAAATCCAGCTTGCCAGCAGCCCATCCTTTCTTAGCTTCTAAGGTTAGAAATGAGATGTAGTTTTACTGTGACACACTGTGAGAATCTGTATCTCATTGTTGCTTAGATCATGGATGGGCAACAATGGCTTTTTTCAAAGTTTCACAGACTAGCAAACTTAAAGTAGCTCCTTTTAATTGAAACCCAGACATACTTTTAGGTAAAAACAAAACTGAGCTGGCTTGAGTTTTTCCCAAGCCAAACAAAAGAGATTGGAACTTTCCATTGTTTTTGTCTGCCAACCATGCATTGTTAAAGGAATCGAAATAAAGAGGGAAAGGGGTCAAGGGTTATAGAGCTCATATTTCCACTCTACATGACCCCATCTCAGCAATAGTGGGACCCTCGTGATCAGTTCCTGTTGGTCTAACGGAACAGCCATTTCTTAAGAAAAGGAATTACTGCGTACAGTACCTTTGTGACTAACAGAAGAATACACTAGCTCTTCAAAGGTCCTTTCATTACAGCCCCTGAAGAGGACTCTGACATTACTTTCTTGAGATTATAATGAAAACAGCTGTACTTGTACCAATTCCCCTTTTTATTATTTTTTGTAACAAAACAAGATTGATGTTATGCCACTTTCTGTTCTGTCATGAGAATAAGGTATCACAAATGCTAATAACTACCACAGTAGCAATATGCACTACTTTGATCTTTTCACTATTCTTTAATTTGGGCAGCTGGCCACTGAATTCCTTCCTAAAAATCTGTGCTGCCTATAAACAAAGGGGAAAATGGCCAACAAAATCAAATGTGCACATTTAAAACTGTTCATCTGACTAGTCCAATTCAAAGCCTACATGAGTAATGCAAGTATGATACTTGGATTTTGTGATTCTAGGCACAGCAATCTTAATACACATTCTTTTGACGATGGATTGTGGCAGAATGAGAAATACCATAAACAACAATTTTCATTCAAATCTAAAGCTTGTAATCCCTTCGTTCTTATTGGTTGTTTTGCCAAAGACTTCTTAAGAGATTATTAAGCTTATTAATGAAAATCCAGAAGTAATTTTAAGTGATTTTCGCCCTTAAGTTTGTAAGACAGTAATATTAAACATGCTGTGGTTGTTATTTTTTCCAGCATCAAAGGCAATGCAAGAAGGCAGGATCTGGCAATAGCAGCTGTCCAGATTCCAAAACCAAGAAATGCAAACACCTACTGTCTAAATTATTGCTGTACTGGTAGAAACAGGATAGTAGTCTTTAGTGTTTGTGCTAATAAGCCAGAACAGAACTGTGTATTGCCAGTTAAATTTCTTTTTCACTGAGTCAACTTTTCAGTGAATCAGAGCACAACTTTTCTATTCTCTGCATTTCAGTTCAATCCCCTATCTATCTTCACAACAAGCACCACTGGCCTCTTGTTGACACGAATACCACATTGAAAATGATAAGGTGCTTGACGGTGCTCAGAATTTGCGAGTAAAGCTCTATAAATGAGGATTTTGGATCCTCAGTTCCAGCCATCAGCAACGATTTAGATACTTAAGAACTTTGCTGGAAGCCAGAAGACAAGGTTTCCAAAAGCCAAAATAAATGCCTCGTCGAAAATTCAGAATCAGCTGAACACATAATTTTATTGCATAAATGCTTTTGAAAATATGGCTATTCTGTTCATTAGTAAATGAAACATAATCATTTTAGAAAATTTTAAATTTAGCAAAATTCATATGAAATGGAGTATGAGGAAAAAAGTTCTACAAATACAGTCCTCAAAGTGAAAGCTTCATGAAAGAACGTCTACATGTCAAGGTTAATTCACTGTTTGGAGAGTTTTCATTCTTGGTTTCATTTCAAACAGAAATGTTAAAGTGATATGTAAGGAAATAACAGAGAGATCTGTATTGTTATGTTTATGAGTAATTGGGAGACCAGACACTGCTTAAAAAAAAAAAGGAGCCTCCTGAAATGTGTAAAAAGACAAGAACGTTGTATATGCTGTAAGAAGAGATGATAAAGGAAAAAAAAAATTTAAGACGTTCAATACGAGAGGCATAAAATGGAGAGAAGAACCTCTGACGTTTATAGAGAAATAAAACACGGACAGGACAGGAGATCTAGTTTTGCTATACTGCAACTGAGTTGGTTGCATATATGCTTACGCATATGTTTATATTCAGATACACATAACCAAGTGTATCTTGCACATTTGTGGACATATATTAGCCAAAACCCTCTGCAGGCTGGGGCAATTTTGTTTACACGGGTATACTAGCAACTGTGGTGGTTCTACAGCCATGTATTTTCAATGCAGCTACAGTTAGGAAGGGGAAGGAGAGAATGCAGCAGGGTGAATGGTGCCTTGTAAACAAGCTATTACAGGAAATGATTTGAGTTGTATTACACAAGAATTCATCATCCTTTTCCAATTTTTGTGCAGATGATGTAGGTTTTGCCTACTAGTATAACCTTGAATATGCATACTACTTAGTTTTTTCTGAGCACTGTTTCGTGCTGTAGACTTGGTTTTGCAGCATAAACAATTGCTTCTGCAGGTGGTTTCGCCGGGCAGCAGAGTAGCTGCTTGGCTAGTATGTTTGACATACAGAGCAGGTGGTTCTGTCTGTGAAAGCCTTACAGAGGCCACAGAGCACTGGGCATCTATACTCAATGGTGCAGCTCCTTCCAGAGCTAGTAGTGCAAGAAAACCAGAAAATGAGGAGGGAACACGATTGCACAGACTTGAAATGTCCACAATCGCTCTACAAATTCAACCTAATGGATTAGGTGTGGAGCTCCTTGTGGTTCCAGCACCAGCAAATTCAGTTCATGGAGCTATTCAAGCTAATAAATTTCTTGAAATTGTCATCTGGAGACCTCCTATCCCAGATTTTGCATCAGTGACTTAAGCTCAGAAACTTGTCTATGAACTTCAGAGATCAGCATGTCGGTATAGATTTAGTACTCCTAACTCTTTGGAGCCAATAACCTCCTTCTAAATAGCAGAGAAGACAAATGTGTGATGTATGTCCCAAAATACTCACTGTTACATCTGCAGCAGCTTATTCATTACACTCTGTAGATACGTCTATATCAACACAGGCACTGGAGCAATGGCAGCTAGCAGAAACTAGGTATAAGAATACACAAAACAGGGGCTACAATAGAAGCAAAGAAACAAACTGCAGGACTAAAGAATATTGCATAGAAGGGACAGATACGGGGCAATAACTCAAAAGGTAAGCAGGGTAACAGAGGACCTGTACAGAGAGTAATATCTGCATAGTGTGCCCAAGAGTAGAAGAAAGCCAGCTGAGCAAGAGGTTCAAATTTAAACTCAGAGGATGTTGCAAGATAGTAGCTGGTAGGGAAAAGGATGTAACATAGAAAAAGAGCATTAGTGAGACCATTCTCAAAGCCAATGATTGACTGAAAGGGAAGGATATAACGAGAGCAGAGCATTAAAGACAAGAATGGTAGAGTATCAGAAAACTCTTAGTTACCTTAGACTGTAAAGCAAAAAGACACATGCAGGACCTGCCTGATCATTCCCGCATTTGAGAACAGATTTAATACTAACCCTTTTTTTTTTTCCCCATACTAACGGCTTTTTCTTACAGCAATTTATTTACTCCTACTGAGATGTGTACACATGCACACGTACACACTGCCTCACACTCCTCTACAGCTAAGCATGACCCAGAAGTACAATATCATCTTCTGCATTTGTTCAGATTCTTGGAAAAATGCTCAAGGGAGGCAATGCAGATCTGATGTATGGATGCCAATTTGTCCCTCTGTCTTAACAACGCAGCCAAGGTCTGACCTTCCCCAGCTTCCAGGGGTTTCTGACTAGAGGAAGGAAAAAAAAAAATCACCAGACTACTATAGATGAAAAGAGCTCTGAAAATGGAAAGATGTTAATTAATATGTCATATATCTGTAACACATTTGGATTTTTAGTTACCTTTGTCAGCTTAAGATATTTGGATGAGGCACTGGGATTATACATGCTTATAAAGAAAGGTGTATACATACCTGTAAAGTAAGGTGCAGTATATGTTTTTTTCTAATCAGAAGAGATTTAAATGATTTTTAAATAGCTTTAGTGAATCACTACTAAAGAAAGTGGCAACTTCTCAAGCTTTAGGAAAAAAGGAAACAAAAGAAAAGCCTTTAGATGCCCACAGTAGGTGGCATCAGCTACTGACCTACCTACTAATAAGGCAAATGAAAGGAAAACAGCCTGAGAGGAACTAAATAGCAGAGAGCTGAAGTCTTGAGGGGAGAACAGGCAAAGGAGGCATACAGTGCTTCATTCACCCTGACTAAAAAGCTCTGTCAAACCACAAGTTGAAGATGCTACCATATATAACAGCATTACAACAGGAAAAAATATTTAATTGTATTATAGTCCTTTGACTGGAATACTGCTGATATTGAATTGCTGAACATGGCTGAAACCAGAAAGTCTAGTAAGAGTCTTTAAGAAAATAACATATAGCCTGGGAGCAATCACTAGGGCTAGTCAGGCTTCTGCTTGCTGTTATAGGACCTCAGTCCTAGTGGATGATCTATGGGAAATAGCTCTGAAATCAAATTAAGCTAGCTGGTCTGGCTTCAAAATCAGCACCTTATGCAGTAAATAGAAACATGGGACAGAATAAATTAAACAGAAAAAAGTCAGAATCATAATTATAAACGCCTTCCTCAGCTGCTTTGGAAATGTGTAATGCTTATTAGAGTTTCTAAACCTGTTTCTGTCCCTTAAAGCCTTCCTAGAATATTTAGAAAAGAGATTTCCTTAGAACATGAATACTTCTCCTGCACTCACTTCTAACCAAATAGATACTTTAAACTTGTTTTTAAAAATAATAAACTTTGCTCTTAAGCATTTAAATGTTCCCTTCTTACATTTACCATAAGATCAGCATTAAGGGTTTGATTAATTAATTTATTTATATATTTAATACCTGGGTTGATAT